>NC_056735.1:1899575472-1899875472 GCF_019279795.1 Protopterus annectens
GTGGGGCAAAAATAGCCCCACAATATAAGCAGAGCAAGTGTTTAAAATGCCTTGGCTTAGCACATTTTCAAAAGCAATATGACATTTGCATGGCATTCAAATCAGCCACTTTAAAGAGGAGGAGAAGTAAGCTGAAGATTGATATGTAGTGCGCTGCTGCAAGAGCAGTCTCCAAAATATTTTCATCATAGATTTCACTGTTGCAGTCCTCACTTTTGGGATATTCTGTTGGCAGCTAACCTGTATCTAGCCAGTCTTCTGGAGCTTTTCCCTTCCACTGGACATTGGCCAACATCCTCCTCCTAGCATGGCAGCACTGGAAATATAAAGGGTGCATTGCCCCATACCATCTTCAGATCTTTCTTGCTATCCAGATTGCATTGACCATATGCATCTCTGCAGCATGTGTAGTCCATTGGTTGGCCTTCAGTCAGTGGCATATAAGTACCCCATAGGAGGTTTATTTCTCATTTTAGTTGTGGTTATCTCTCTAGCTAATGTCAGATTCAAAATGCACTTAAAAAGCTATCTGTTAAAGTAAATTGGTTGGTGTTTTGCAAACAGATACTATAGTAGCACTTTTACAATAAGTGTTTTTTCTTGCCTCATTCTGGAGCACAATGTGAACTGCTGTCGACACTGTGCCTCATTCACCCTGAGGACAATCCAATGTCATCAAAAGTATGTACAGCAGTTCTCTGCCAGCAGGGGGACATGAGCCGGGTTTTGGACAACCATGGTTGTCCAAAGCCTCTGAGAGGCTTACTTCTAAGAAAAAACATGCAAAGAAAAGGGAGAAGTATACGGAAACTAGGAACATTATAAACAACTTGGGGTTTCTAAGGTCCAGTGCTTTCACAACCCCTGATTTTGGAATCCATTTTGGCTGAGGCCTTGAGCTCAGCTGCTACACAGCCACCAGTGCCTTCAGTTTCTAGCATGCCCTCAGGGACTGGCACTGTTCAGGACAATTCAACAGCTCAAGACCCTCTAGCACCTGAGGCTTGTATCTTGATTACAGAAGAAGAAGGCAGTATCCCAAGCATATTCATATACAAAGAAATTCCCAATGATCATATTGAGGTTTTTGGTCCCACTACCAATGACCATAGGCTTCAAAGTCAGCCATTCCTAAACATGGTAGGCACAAGGCACCAAAATTCAGGCAGGTACAGCCCATATTGCTTCAGCCTAGGCTGGGCATTGTCTTGGCTCAATGCCTATCCAGGCTTCTTCTTCAGATATTGTAGCTCATCTGGCTGAAGCTCTAATAACTTAGCTCAGATCCAAGAGCCCAGTGTTGGATATTTTGTTCATATCTAGAGCCTTTTCTAAGAAGAGAAGAGAAAGGTGGATCCCCTCTCCAGAGGCCTTTGACTCCACTAACCCGGTGGCTGATGAACTGACATCTGGTTTGTTTCCATCAGCCAAGGTCCTGGACTGAGACATTGAGGGCATCTTGGCTTTTGCTCCTCCGCCTGAGGACTTTTCTTTCAGGGATACTCTTCATAGAATGAAAGAAATCTTCCAGTGGGATTCTGAGGAGTACTCTGAAGCCCAGCCAGACATACTGAGACTTCATGGATGCTTTAGATTTATGGATTATAACCTGCCAAGGATATAACAGCTGGTCAGCTTCCAAAGCTTCAGGGGACCTTTCCCGCACCCAAACTGTCAAGCAGCTCAAGCTGGGCTTGATTAAAAGTCAAGTTTTGGTGCAAAGCCCATCAGAACTTTACTGCTGCCAAACAGTATATTCCTCTGAGGCTTTTGAGGAATGATGGTTGACTTATTCTTGCCTTTGCCTGGAAGATAGTTGCCTTTGGAGCAAAAACTTTGTTTCTTAATTTTGTTGTTGATTTATTAGTTTCCTATTCAAGAAAGTTGTTTTAAAGCTTGGAGTGTTGTGCTTTAACAGACTGTCTCGAAACTGTTGCATACTTTTAAATGTTTAAGTGGAGTTTTTTTGTCAGTTCAAAAATGGTGTAAAGTAAATGAAAACTTTTTTTTTCTGTGGAGAAATTGTTTATTATACTTTTTGGGGCTGGCATGGTGTTTTAAAGTGCTTTTTAGTGTGTTTTTTTCTGTCAAAAATGTAACTTTTCTAGACTGTTGGTGTTTACCAGCAATTGCTGTTTTTCTTCCCTGGAAAAAGGCAGTATTTTTGTCTTGACCATGGAACAAATTACCAGGCTAACTGTTGGCCCTTCTTCCAGCCACAAAAAGAAAAAATTAAGCAGCCTTTGCTACAATAGCAGGCTAACCAATTTGCCTCAGCTGCAAGTAGGTGTGTGTGATGTGGCCATTTGTTGTACCTCATACCACTCCTCTTTTACGCAGATCCCTCTAGTGTAGCACTTACAGCCACTATGGACTGGGGGTTAGTCATGTCCTCTGCTGTTATTAGGGTACCCTTGGCGGGCAGTGGAGAGCTGCTTTTGCAGTTCTGAGAGAGGGAACAGGGAAGGATTTCCTGTTGTCAGAAGGCTGTACCCATTCCTGGGAAAGCTGCTATTAGTAACATGTATGGCCCATTTTTTCATGTTAAAAAGAAACGGAAAAGCAAGCATGTATCTGCTCCTCCTCAATTTTCTTTAAATAGGAGTAGTTTACTGTGTTTGGCTCAGGGCTTAATTCAGGCTATTGGTCCTTCTTTTAAAGTTGTTTAAGGTGAAAGAAAGAGACAGATACAGCTTTTTTCCTCAGATTTATGATGCAGGCTCAAAGGATTGCTCAATTTCTCATTCTCCCTGTTGGTTGTTCTCCTTCTTGGGAACTGTTGCTAGAATGTGATATTCCAGTGTTTTCAGTGAGAGAACAGTGGATGTTTTTCGTGTTTCACTGTTTGCAGTCATCACCTGTGGGATTATCCCTGCTGTTGTAGCCCTCAGCCGGCCCGAATACCAGAGTCACTGTTTTTCTGCATCTGCTGCTTTCGCTTGCTGCTTGGCATCAGGTTGTCAGTGCTATAAAGGAAGGCAGCCGACACCATTACATCAGTCTTTCTTGCCGTGGAGCCCATAGCAGTTCGCAAGTGTGTCACTACCAGAGTTTGAATTACAGCTGAAAACGTCTAAAGCTAAGTACCCTGTTTGGGATACTTTTGTCTTGCACTAACCGATGTCTGAAAAAGTTAACAATTGTCTCGCCTGTGGAAAGCAAATACCACACCGATACTTCCATTCATACTGCTTCACTTGTTTAGGCCCAGAACACAATGTCCCCCGTTGCCAGATGTTCTTCGTGTTTCACTGTTGCAGTCATTACATTTGGGTAATCTGCTTGCAAGTTGCCCTCAGTTGGCCTGATTAATGTATCTTGGGTCCTGCGTTGGTTGCTGTCCCTTCTTCCATGACGCTAGGTCATCAGGGGTATAAAACATGCAGCCGACGCCATTACATCAGTCTTTCTTGCCGTGTGGTGCCCGAAGCAGAAGCAGTTCGCAATTGCGGGTTGGCCGACTCCTGAAATTTTCATTTTCGAGTTTCAGAACCGAAGTCTTCAACTAAAAGCTAAGTACCCCGTTAGGGACACTTTTTCTTGCTCCTTACCGATGTCAGTAAAAGTTAATAATTGCATTACTTATGGAAAGCAAATACCCCATAAAGTTTTCATTCATACTGTATTCCTTGCCTAGGCCCTCACCACGACGTACCCTGCTGTCAGTTTTGTGCTTTATTTAATCAGCGCACTATCCATCATCAGTATATTTTTGCCTCTAAATATTTCGGTTCTCTGTTTAATTATCCAGAAATATGATTGGTTAGCCATCCGACTAACGGGATTCTGAAAAAATGCAAAGATAAAGACAGAGACAGGCCGTCGAGGTCCAGAACTGCCGACGATGCTTCTCCTAAGCCAGTCACCAGTTTGCCAGTACTCAGTGAAGTGCTTTCGCAGCCCCTGATACCTGCTACTTCTGCTTCGCAGGCCTCTACTGAGACCCATTCGGAGTCCGATATGCCACAAGATACTTCAACTATGGAACCCGCAGATGTCTCTACCTTGGATGGGTCTGGAGCCGCTGTGCAGGCACCGGCTTCTGAGGGTGTATTCAGGCCTACAGACTTGCATATTAAATTGACGCCTCCTTCATTACTAAGGTCTAAATCTCGATCCATGTCTAAAAAACTACACCCAGGCCACATGCTCAGGCCTCTATGCCTAAAAAACAAATGATAAAAATGGCTGAAGATCTAATAACTCTAATCAGGGGTAGCCAACCCCCCCCCCCCTTCTAAGAGGCATAAGGCTGAGCTTGACTTATGAATCTTCTGATCAGGATTCTGTTTTTTCTGACTCTTCTGATGACCTGGATTTGTCCTTACCTACTTATGAGGATTCTGATGCAGAGGACTCTATTCCTTCTGATTCCCCTCCTGAGGATTTTTCTTTTGGGGAAACCTTACATACTCTAAGGGAGCATTTTCACTGGAAAACCCAGGAATTTTCTGATTCAAAAAAGAGGCTTAGGGATTTCCTTCTCCTACCTCAGCATAGGCCTTTGGCTATTTCTCCTGTACTAGACATTGTTGATGATGCTTTCTCGGAATCCAATTTGTCCCCTAATTCCCTGCCTCCTGCTCCCAGTAAACTTGGCAGATACTACAGGGTCCCTGAGTCCCACAAGTTCCTTTTCAAAAATCCTATTGCAGATCCAGAGACTATTTCACAGGGGCCCAAGGTTATTAAGGCTTCTACTGCTAAAAATCTTACTCCTTCTGATAGAGACTGCAGGGCGCTGGATAGATGGGGTAAAAAGGTTTACACTTCAGCAACCTTGGCCATTAGAGCTTTAAACTGCCAATTTTATACGTTAAAGTATCAGCAACATGTTATTGGACTGCTTAAACAGAAAATGATGTTGATTCCTGACTGTGTGGAAAATAAAGACTTACAGGATTTAATGCATTCTGCTGAACAAGTTGGAAAACATACTTTGCAATTTGATTTTGGTTCTTTAGAGGCCTCTTGCAGGGCTGCTGTTACTGGGTCTGTGCTTAGAAGGCATGCTTGGCTTAAGGAGCAATCTTTGCCGGATCATGTTAAAGCTAAATTGTTGGATGCTCCTTTAAATCAGGACCACCTGTTTGGCAAGAAGGCTGAAGAAGTTCTTAAAAAGATGGAAGATAAAGCTAAATCTATGCAAACTGTTAAAGATTTTTTACAAGTTCAGCCTCCTAGATTTAGTAGGCACTGGCCCTCTAAGAATTGGTCCTTTCCAGCCCCTTCCAGGTCTTCTCAAGCCAAACCCAGACACAGCAAAAACCCCAGGTTTCAGTCCCAGGGGACTCTCAGAACTAAGCAGTGGGGGGCCTCCACTTCCAAATCTGGGAATAACAAGACTCCCCCCTACGCTAAACTGTCTCAATGTCTTCCTTTTAAAATTTCCAAGCACTTGTCTTCTGACTGCCCCTTTGGAGGGAAAGATTGCTCTTCCTGCAAAGAACTGGGAACTCATTACCCAGGACAAATGTGTTTTAAATATAGTGTCCCAGGGATACAGATTTCATTTCCACACGTTGCCATTGCCAAATGAGTGACCGGACCTACCCCAAATCAGTGGGCAGAGGCTCAAAAACAAGTACTTTGTCTCTTAAGCATGGGGGCTATTCAACTGGTGCCAGAAGAGGAAAAGGGACAACGTTTCTACTCAAGACTTTTCCTGGTACGCAGGAAAATACAAATCATGGCGTCCTATCCTGGACCTGTCTACTCTAAACACCTTTTTGGAGATTCCAAAATTCAAGATGCTGACTCTTCACCAGTTATTTACTATGCTAGGCAGAGACGCCTGGTTGGCAACACTAGATTTAAAAGAAGCTTACCTGCACATCCCAATCAAGGAATCTTGCAGAAGATACCTATGCTTCAAAGCAGGCTACATGCACTATCAGTTCTTTGCACTGCCCTTTGGCTTATCTACTGCACCCAGGGTATTCACAAAGTGCCTAGCTCCAGTTGTTGCATTTTACAGGCAAAGAAGTATTCAAATATACCCATACCTGGACGATTGTCTAATTCAGGCAGAAAGCTAGGACATACTTTTAAATCATCTGGCCTATGTAAAAAGGGTTCTAACTTGTCTGGGGTACACCATAAACGAAAATAAATCACAACTGGTACCCTGTCAACAAATTACATTCCTGGGAGAAAGCTTGAATACAACTTCCCAGATGGCTTACCTCACGTCAGAAAAGCAAATTCATTTGACAGCCTACTTCAAACAAGTGGCCACAAAAACCCTGCTATCTGCAAGACAAATACTGCAAGCCTTGGGGTTCATGGCCTCATGCATTCTTCTAATTCCATATGCAAGACTGCATATGAGGAAACTACAGTGGTATCTAAAAAGCCTATGGAGTCAACATTCTCACAGCCTGGAAACAATGATTCCTATTATACCTTGCCTACGCCTAGAGTTCCTTTGGTGGGCAGAGGCCTGCCACCAAAACAAGGGACTACCTTTCACACCAGCCCCTGCCACCTAAACCCTAACAACAGATGCATCAGACTATGCATGGGGGAGGCTCACCTGGCAAGGGAAGTGCATTCAGGGCAAATGGAACCTAAATCAAATGCACCTGCATATCAATCAAAAGCCTTCAAGGATGACATTCTTCCAGGACAAGTAATGGTAAAGACGGAGAACACCACGGTTATGTGGTACATAAACAAGCAGGGGGGTATGCATTCTTACCCCCTCTGCAGACTAGCCATGACATTGTGGAACACAGCCTTGAGCTAAAAAGTGCACCTATAAGCTAAATTCCTTCCAGGAAAATTAAATACACTGGCAGATGGGCTAAGCAGAAACCTCATGGACCCACACGAGTGGTAACTGGAACGAAGAATTTTCAGCATGTTGACAAGCGAATGGGGGAGCCGAGATATAGACCTGTTTGCCTCTCCCCAGAACTACCAATTGGACAAATTTTGCACAAGGACTCCTCACAAACAAGCCTGGAAAGTGGATGCTCTGTCCTTCAGCTGGAAAAACCTATCAGTCTATGCCTTTCCCCCGCTGCCTCTGCTCTCCAAAGTACTACTAAAAGTCAAACAGGACAAACCAAAAATGGTTTTGATTGCTCCAGACTGGCTGTGCCAACACTGGTACCCCCTTCTACGCAGTGTGTCACGGTTATCTCCATGGCACCTGCCTCAGACTCCTTCCCTGCTGTCTCAGCAGGAGAACCAGATTCTGCACCCTCAGCTTCCAACACTGAACCTTGCAGCCTGGCTAATCACTTAAACTCTCCCTTACCATCCCTCAGCAAACCTGTGATGGATGTCATCTTAGAGGCAAGGAGACCTAGTACTAGAAAATCTTATGCTGAAAAATGGAAAAGATTCTATGCTTGGAACCAGTCTCAAAGGATGAGCACAGCAGTGCCCAATTTACCTCAGAGTTTACAATACTTAACTGAGATGCTTCATAAGGGCCTGTCTTTTTCCTCTATTAAAATCCATGCCTCAGCCATTTCAGCTCATTATAACACAGAACCACCCCTCTTCTCTCATCTATTCCTCAAGCAGTTCTTCAGAGGGGCCAAAAATTTGAGACTACCCAGGAGAGCTCCAACCCCAGCGTGGGACCTTAACTTTGTATTGGAGAAACTCACTCTACCTCCTTTTGAGCCAGCTGCTACTGCAGACTTAAAATTTCTTTCTTGGAAAACAGCTTTCCTTTTAGCAATCACTTCAGCTAGAAGGGTATCTGAATAACAGGCCGTTATGGCAGTGGAGCTTTTCATCATCTTTCATGCTGACAGGGTGTCACTCAGAACCAATCCATCTTTCATGCCCAAGGTGGTATCCAGTGTGGCTCTTAATCAGTCCATTCATTTGCCAACCTTCTTTCCTAATCCACAGAACAAAGGGGAACGGATACTGCATTCCTTGGATGTGCACAGACAACTTAGATTCTACTTGGACAGGACTAAACCTCAAAGAAAATTTGAACAACTGCTGGTAGAATTTGCTGCAGGGGCAGAGGGGAGGGCTATTTCAAAACAAACCATTTCTAATGGATAAGCCGTTGCGTTCATTTCTGCTATAAGCACCATGGAAAACCTATCCCCCAGGGGATCAGACCTCACTCCTCCAGGGCTGCATCTAATTCTACAGCCTTTCTCAGAGGCATTCCTACCAGGGACATTCTAGAAGCTGCTACTTGGAGTTCTGTACATCCTTTCACCAAGCATTATCATTTGCTAATTTTCTCTAAATCCAGAGCTGGCTTTGCCACTGCAGTCTTGCAGAGCCATATAGCTGGCCCTAATACTATTTAAACTCCTCCTCCCAACCATAGCTTTGGGAATCTACCCAAATGTAATGACTGCAGCAGTGAAACACGAAGAACATAGTACAGCTGTGTACACTTACCATAAATGTAGGTGTTAGAGTGTATTCACTGTTGCAGTCCTGGTTACCCTTCCTCCTGCCCCCTAACTTCTTTTGGCTATACCTCTACTTTCCTTTACTGTGCTTAAAAGCCTTTTTGGTGTATTTGCTTTTTGTTGGAGGTATACCTTTGTGTTTTTATGTTTAATTGCTTCCCATTAGGGGGGCACTTGACATCTAGGGCAAGAGAAACTGATGTAATGGCGTTGGCTGCATGTTTTATACCCCTGATGACCTGATTTCATGAAAGATGGGACAGCAACCGACGCAGGACCCAAGACTTTGTTAATCAGGCCGACTGAGGGCAACCTGCAAGCAGATTACCCAAATGTAATGACTGCAACAGTGAATACACTCAACATCTACATTTATGGTAAGTGTACACAACTGTACTTTCTGTGCCTTCCTTAACGCGAGAGCCATTCATCGTAGAGCTCTTATTGTAGCCAGGAATTTTTGTTGTCTGTCTTTGCATTCTGAAATGGCATCCATCAGCCAACAATCCATAGACTTTCTGAAAAAACGTAAGGTTAAAGATAGAAACAGACCACACAAGGCTAAGCCTTCTGACGACTCTACCGCTAAGCAGGTCATCAGTTCTCCGGAATTCAGTGAAGCGCGTTCGCAGCCCCGTTTGCCCAAATTGAAACCTTTGCACGCCTCTACTGAGAACCTTTAGGAGTCTGGTATGCTGCAGAAATCTTCTTCTTCCGAGCCTTTTGTTGTCTCTTCCTTGATTGTGCCCGGTGCCGCGATGCAGGCACTGGCTTCCGAGGAGGTTTTTCGCACTACCAAGTCTAGGCAAAAACCAGCATCTTCTCCTCCAGCTACTGTTTCTGTTAGACTGATGGATACTGGTAGGCCTAGAAGCAAGGCCACTCCTAGGAAAACTACCTCTAACCACCATTTTAATCCTGCTGCACCACCCCAAGCTCAAATGTTTAAAATTGCAGAGGATCTTATCACCCTTATCAGGGGGTAGTCAGGCCACAACTTCTAAAAGGAAAAGAGATCTTTCTCCTGAAATACTGACAGAACAGGATTCTAAGGAGTCTGATTATTGAGATTTTGAAGATGAACAACAACCTCTGACTGCTTATTAGGATTCAAAGTTAAAGGAATCCATTCCTTCTGCTTCCTCACAAGATGATCTTTCCTTTGGGGAAACCCTTCACACCCTCGAGGGACATTTCCACTGGGAATCGCAGGACTTCCGTCAGTCTAAGAAAAGACTTAAGAGAGTTTCTAGACCTGCCACAGCACAGACTTAGCCATCCCTCCAATCTTATAGGTGGTTGATGATGTCTTCCATGAATCCAGCTTAGCTCCTGATGTCCCCCCACCAGCTCCCAGAAAACCTGACAGGTATTACAGAGTACCAGATTCTCACAAATACCTGTACAGAAATCTTGCTGCAGACCTAGAGGTCATTACATGGGGACCAAAAGGAGCCAAGGCTAGATGTTCTTCGTGTTTCACCTCAGTCGGCCCGAATAACAGAGGCATAGTATTTCTGCGTCAGTTGCTGTCGCTCCAGGACTGATGTCAGGTAATCAGTGGTATAAAATCAGGCAGCCGACACCATTACATCAGTCTTTATTGCCGAGAAGCCAGTAGCAGAAGCAGTTTGCATGAGTGCCGGTCTGCCGCTTCCTGAGTTTTCATTTCCAAATTGAAGTTGAAGTCTTCTTTAGCTAAGTACCCCATTGGGGATCCTTTTTTCTTGCTCTAACCGATGTCAGGAAATGTTAACAACTGTCTCATCTATGGAAGGCAAATACCATACTGAGACTTCCATTCTTACTGCATCACCTGTTTAGGCCCAGACCATGACGCATCTCACTGTCGCTTTTGTGCTTTGTTCAACACCAGAACTATACGTGGTCGGGCCCTTATTGTAGCTAGATATTTTCGCTCTCAGTCCTTGACTTCCAATATGGCTTCGGTAAGCCATCGGACTACTGATCTTCCGAAAAAACGTAAGGATAAAGACAGAGACAGACCACACAGGTCCAAAACGTCCGATGGCACTTCCGTTAAGCTAGTCATCAGTTCTCCGGTCCTCAGTGAGGCGCTTTCACAGCCCCTGATGCCCGCTTCTGTGGAATTGCAGGCCGCTACTGAGACCCTTTTGGAGTCCGGTATGCCGTGAGACTCTTCTTTGACTAAGGATCCTGCGGATGTCTCTACCTTGACTGGGTCCAGAGCTGCTGAGCAGGCACTGGCTTCTGAGGAAACTCTTTGCACTACCAATACTCAACACAAACCGATGACTTCTTTTGTGTCTTCAGATGTTCTTCGTGTTTCACTGTTGCAGTCATCACATTTCGGTTATCTGCCTGCAGGTAGCCCTCAGTCGGCTTGAATACCAGAGTCTTCGGATTTCTGTGTCGGATGCTGTCGCTTCTTCCTTGACTTCAGGTCGTCAGGGATATAAAACATGCAGCCGACGCCATTCCATCAGTCTTTCTTGCTGTGCGGTGCCCAAAGCAGAAGCAGCTCATAAGTGCCGGTCGTCCAACTCCTGAAATTTTCGTTTTCGAGTTTCAGACCCAAAGTCTTAAAAAAAGCTAAGTACCCTATTGGGGATCCTTTTTCTTGCTCTAACCGATGTCAGTAAAAGTTAATTGTCTTACCTGTGGAAAGCAAATACCTTACAGATATTTTCATTCTTACTGCATCCCCTGCTTAGGCCCAGACCACGACGTCCCTCGTCAGTTTTGTGCCTTATTTAATGCCCAAACTATTCGTTGTTGGGCTATTTTTGCAGCTAACTACTTTCATACTCATTCTGTGCACTCTGAAATGGCTTCATCAAACCATCTGACTACCGATCTTCCAAAAAAACGTAAGGATAAAGACAGAGACAGGCCGCATAGGTCAAAAACTGCCTATGCTTCCATTAAGCTAGTTGCCAGTCCACCGGTACTCAGTGAGGCGCATGTCCTTCAAGGATGCATCTGCAGTCCTTACATACGGGTTGTCCTGCCTCAGGCAGCCCTTCGGTCGGCCGGATTCCAAAGTCTGGGTCCGGCATCGGCTGATGTCGCCCTTTTCCCCGACGTCAGAGCGCCTGGGGTATAAAAGCGTCAGCCGACGCCATCTTCCTCAGTCTTTCTTGCCGTGCGGTTCCCGAAGCAGAAGCAGTTCGCAAGTGCCGGTCGGCCACCTCCTGTGATTTCAGCTACCGAAGTCTTCAGAAAAGCTAAGTACCCTGTTGGGGACTCTTTCTTGCCTCAGCCGATGTCAGATAAAACGGTTAAAGTTAATAATTGTTTAAAATGTGGGAAACAAATACCTCATAAGGATTTCCACTCTTACTGCTTACCTTGCCTAGGCCCAGACCACAACGTCTCGGCCTGTACAGCCTGTGCTTCCTTCAATAGACGCACTCTTAGGCGTCGGGCAGAGTTTGCAGAGGAATATTTTGGGCAAATTTACTGTTATAAAATGCCATCGGAGCTTCCGACAGCTCATTTACCCAAAAAACGTAAGGAGAAGGACCGACACACGCGGTCCGCGGTTCCGGCCGACTCCACGCCCAGGCCTACCGCTAGTGTCTCGGTCTCTGCTGAAACCGAATCTCTACCAATTCCGACCGACGACACCGCACAGCCGGTACCTCCGGTACCGGAGGCTTCCACTGGGTCGGTCTTAGAATTACCTTCTGAAACCGGTGCTCCGGAGATATCTGACACCATTTCTGTGGATAAAACTACCCCAGCACGTGGGGCAGCCAGGCCTCCTCTATCCATGTCCATTAAGGCTTTTACTCGTGCTAAAGCTGCTAAACAGCCAAAATCTCTCCCTCCCAAGGCTATTCCTCAGGGATCTTCTACAGGTTCTCAAATTTTAAGCTTAGCTGAGGACCTTATCTCCTTAATCAGGGGCTCTCAGCCACACCCAGACAGGGGCTCTCAACCTCCTCCAGGCAAAAGGCCCAGGGTTGAGCAGACAGATCCCCAGTCCTCTGATGAGGCCTCAGATGACTCTGCCCTTTCAGATTACCAGGAGGAGGCCTTTCCGGCCTACGAGGATTCTGATGCAGAGGAATCTATTCCCTCGGCCTCCCCCCCTGAAGAGTTGTCCTTTGGGGAGACCCTTCAGTCCATGAGAGAGCATTTTAAATGGCAAGGCCAGGAATTGTCTGATTCCAGGAAGAGGTTAAGGACTTTTTTGCATTTGCCTCAGCATAGACCTTTGGCTATTCCTCTTGTTTTAAATGTCATAGAGGATGTGTACTCCGAGTCTAGTATTTCCCCAGACTCCCTCCCTCCGGCTCCTGTCAAACCCGACAGGTACTACAGGGTCCCGGACACACATCTATTCCTTTACAAGGGCCACTCCGCTGACCCAGAAACTATTTCCCAGGGGCCTAAAGGGATTGCAACCTTCAATACTAAGAACCCACTTCCTTCTGAAAGGGAATCCAGGGCCTTAGAGAGATGGGGTAAAAAAGTGTACACTTCTTCCACTCTTTCTATGAGAGCATTGAATTGTCAATTCCATATGATACAGTATCAAGAAGATCTGTTAGATGAATTGCATAAAAAACTAACCTCACCTGAACCCCCAGATCGCAAGGCACTTCAGGATCTGGTGCATAACTCCCAGCAGGTTAGCAACCATTTTTTACTGTGTGATTATGATGCATTGGAAGCTTCATGTAGGTCAGCAATGACAGGTGCAGTCATATGTAGACATGCTTGGCTGAAGGAACAAACACTGCCAGATCATGTTAAAGCAAAGCTTCTGGATGCACCCCTGGAAAAACAAAAGTTATTTGGTTCCACGGCTCAAGAGGTCTTAAAGAAATTTGAGGAAAAGGCTAAGTCAGTACAGACAGTCAAAGATTTTCTCCAGGTCCAACCACCAAGATTCAGCAGAAATTGGCCTTCTAAGAATTGGCCCTTTCCAGACACAGACAGATTTCAAAGAGGCAAAAATAGGCGTGCCAGAGGTAGAGGGAAAGCTAGAGGCTCCTACAGAGGACATCAATGGCAGCCTCCTAACCAAAGAGGTAGTGCAGGACCTACACCTGCTGCACAAGGACAAACTCAATGACTTGAATCTGACCCCGCCAACTAGGGCTCAATTGGAAGCACCTTTGGGCGGAAAGCTATCTTTATTCTCAGAAAATTGGCACATTATTACAAGGGACAAATGGATACTGCAAATAATAGACAAATGATACAGATTCCATTTTCATACATTACCAAAAAGACAAGGCATGCCAAATCTGCCACCGAATCAAAGGACAGAGGCTTTCAAGCAAATTTCCAACCTACTGCAAATGAAAGCAATAGAAAAGGTTCCTCTCATAGAACAAGGCCAAGGATTTCATTCCAGACTATTTCTTGTCCCAAGAAAAGAAAAGCAATGGAGGCCTATTCTGGACTTGTCTGCACTAAATACTTACCTCATTGTACCAAAATTCAAAATGCTGACCTTACAGCAACTCCTTCCCATGCTGGGCAAGGGATCCTGGCTGGTAACTCTAGACCTCAAGGAGGCATACCTGCATGTCCCTATCAGACAACGTTGCAGAAGACACCTCAGATTTCTTGCAGGTTCAGAGCATTATCAATTCACAGCATTGCCCTTTGGCTTATCTACTGCGCCCAGAGTATTCACGAAATGCCTGGCATCAGTAATTGCACATTGCAGACTTCAGGGGATTCAAATATACCCATACCTGGACGACTGCTTTATACAAGTGGACAGCCAACAAACATTGGTAAAACACTTGAATTACGCCATCCGCCTACTTCAGGCTTTGGGATACACAGTCAACATTCAGAAATCAAGACTTGTTCCATCCCAAAGAATAATTTTTGTGGGTGCAAAACTAGATACAACCACCCAAATGGCTTTTCTCACAGAAGAAAAACAAGAACAACTACCGGATTATTTCAGAAACCTGACAAAACAAACCCAACTGACTGCAAAGAAAATCCTGCAGGCCCTGGGTTTCATGGCATCTTGCATTCTTCTGATTCCACAAGCAAGGCTGCATATGAGGAAACTACAATGGTACCTAAGGAGTCTATGGTCTCAACACAGTCACAGCCTAGAAGCTTTGATCCCCCTTATTCCATGCCTTCAAAAGGAATTTCTGTGGTGGGCTCAAGCAAGCCAGTCAAACATGGGTCTGCCTTTCAGCAAACCAAATATCAGCCAAACCATTATAACGGAAGCCTCAGACCATGGATGGGGAGCGCACATGGAGGGCAGATGCATTCAAGGACAATGGACACAAACAGAATTTTGCCTGCACATAAACCAAAAGGAAATGCTGGCAGTGATACATTCAATCGAGGCCTTCAAGCACTTCCTACATCAAGGCCACCTGCTAATAAAGACAGATAATACCACAGTTATGTGGTACATAAACAAGCAAGGAGGTACCCATTCTTACCCTCTTTGCAGGCCGGCAATGAATCTTTGGGAACTTTCCCTAAAACTCAATATAGAGCTGCAATCCCAGTTTGTACCAGGAAAAGACAATGTACTGGCGGACAGCCTAAGCAGAAACATCATGGATCCACACGAATGGATGCTGCACCCAGACACCTTTCTTCAAATAACACAATCATGGGGAAGGCCAGACATAGATCTTTTTGCCTCCCACCACAACCATCAACTGAAGAAATTCTGCACAAGGACATACCACCCACAAGCATGGAAAGTGGACACTCTCTCTTTCAGCTGGAATACTCTAACAGTATATGCATTTCCACCTCTTCCGTTAATGACCAAGGTCTTACTGAAGATCAGGACAGAACAACGAAACGTGATTCTGATAGACAACACTGGTTCCCACTGTTAAGGAGCTTGTCACTCACGAAACCATGGCCTCTACCACAATGGCCACTTCTTCTGACACAGCACAATTACAAAACTCTGCACTCCAGCCTAAAAACCTTGCAGCTGACAGCCTGGAAGATACCTTGACTCCTCGCCTGGATAAACTATCCAAAAAGGTAAAGGATATCATCAAGGAAGCTCGGCGGCCTTCCACAAGAAAGGCATATTCAGCAAAATGGAAAAGATTTCACTTGGAGCATACAAAGGGCCAAGATCCGACAGTAATGAGCATTCCACATATCCTGGAATACTTGACAGAAATGCTCCATAATGGCCTTTCTTACTCTTCCATAAAAATTCATGCTTCAGCAATTTCAGCAGAGTACAACACTGATCCACCTGTATTTTCTCATCCGCTGCTAAAGCAGTTTCTAAGAGGGATAAAAAACATCAACCCTCCAAGGAAAACCACCAGTCCCTACATGGGACCTTAACTTCATGTTGGAAAAATTAACTCTACCTCCCGTTGAACCAGCAGCATCTGCAGAACTACAGTTCCTGTCTTGGAAGACTGCCTTCCTTCTGGCCATAACCTCAGCAAGAAGAGTATCTGAGTTACAGGCCCTCATGGCAGTACAACCATTTCTTACTTTTCATCAGGACAGAGTCTCATTGAGAACCAATCCTTCATTCATGCCAAAGGTGGTATCCAGGGTCTCACTGAACCAAGCTATTCACCTGCCTACCTTCTTTCCAAATCCACAAAATAAAGGAGAGAAACTTCTTCATACCCTGGACATTCACAGACAGTTGCGCTACTACTTGGACAGAACTAAGACTTACAGAAAAACTGACCAGCTTTTTGTAGCATATGCTGCTGGTGTACAAGGAAAAGCAATTTCCAAACAGACAATTTCAAAATGGATAGGGAATTGCATTCGATTCTGTTACTCTTTTCATGGCAAAACCGTGCCAGCCAACATTAGACCTCATTCCACCAGAGCCACAGACACCTCCACAGCCTTCTTAAGAGGGGTGGCTACAAAGGACATCTTAGAAGCTGCTACATGGAGCTCCATGCATACATTTTCCAAGCATTACAACTTACCTTTATATTCCAGATCCAGAGCAGGCTTTGCTACTGCAGTCCTGCAGGGCATTTTAGCTACACCATCCTTTTCTTAGGTCCTACCACCCCCAGCTTGGCTATGGTATTCTACCCATATGTAAGGACTGCAGATGCATCCTTGAAGGACATAGTACAGTTTTGTACCTACCATAAATGTAGATGTCCGATAGGTATGCATCTGCAGTCAGGATTTCCCTCCCTCCTACCCCTCTGTGGTATTACTTGAGTATTTATCGCTCTTTCTAGCTAGCTGGGGTTATCTGTTATGGTGTATTTGTTTTATATTACTGTGCATGTTTGGAATTTTTTGCATCTCTCCAAATTTACCCTTCATTAGAGGGCACCTGGCATCTGGGGCAAGAAAAACTGAGGAAGATGGCGTCGGCTGACGCTTTTATACCCCAGGCGCTCTGACGTCGGGGAAAAGGGTGACATCAGCCGACGCCGGACCCAGACTTTGGAATCCGGCCAATCGAAGGGCTGCCTGAGGCAGGACAACCCAAATGTAAGGACTGCAGATGCATACCTATCGGACATCTACATTTATGGTAGGTACAAAACTGTACTTTTTGCAGCCCCTGATACCCACTACTTCTGATTCACAAGCCTCTACTGAGACCCATTCGGAGTCCGGTATGCCGTGCGATGCTTCTTCGTCTATGGAACCTGCGGATGTCTCTACCTTGCATGGGTCCAGAGATGCTGTGCAGGCACCGGCTTCTGAGTTTGTATTCAAGCCTACAGACATTCATATTAAACTGATGTCATCATTTTCCTCCAGGCGTAAAGCTCGCACCATGCCTAGAAAGCCAACAACCAAATTGCAGGCTCAGGCCAGTATGCCTAAAAAACAAATGCTTAGAATTGTTGAAGACCTTATTACCTTAATTAGGGGAAGCCAACCTTTCCCCTCTAAGAGACCTAGAACTGAATTTCTTTCTGATTCTTCTGATCAGGAATCAGATATTTCTGCACCTTCTGATTACCAGGATTTGCCCTCATCTACTTATGAGGATTCTGATGCAGAGGATTCCATTCCCACTGCTTCCCCTCCAGAAGATTTTTCTTTAAGTGAAACCTTGCACACACTTAGGCAGCATTTCCGCTGGGAAAGCCAGGATTACTCTGACTCCAAAAAGAGACTTGGGCAATTCTTACTCCTACCTCAACACAGGCCTTTAGCTATCCATCCTGCTCTGGACATTGTAGATGATGCTTTCTTGGAATCTAGCCTTTCCCCAGACACTTTACCTCCAGCTCCCATAAAACCTGACAGGTATTACAGAATACCTGACTCAAACAAGTTCCTCTTCAAGAATTCTTCTGCGGATCCAGAGACCATTTCCCAAGGACCAAAAGGCATTAAGGCTACTGCTGCCAAAAATCTTAACCCTTTTGATAGAGATTCTAGAGTCTTAGACAGATGGGATAAGAAGGTGTACACTTCTGCTACTTTGGCCATTAGGGCTTTAAATTGCCAGTTTTATATGTTAACGTAGCAGCAGCATGTTATGGGGCTAAATAAACAGAAAATTATGTTGATTCCTGACTGAACTGAGCACAAAGAATTACAGAATTTAATGCATTCCGTAGAACAAGTTGGTAAACATACTTTGCAATGTGGTTTTGATGCTTTAGAAGCATCTTGCAGGGCTGCTGTCACTGGGTCTGTACTTAGAAGGCATGCTTGGCTTAAGGAACAAAACTTGCCAGATGATGTAAAAGCTAAATTACTGGATGCTCCCTTAAACCAAGACCTCCTTTTTGGCAACAAAGCAGAAGAAGTCCTCAAAAGGATGGAGGAAAAAGCTAAATCTATGCAAACTGTTAAAGATTTCCTACAAATACAGCCTCCCAGATTCAGTAGGCATTGGCCTTCAAAGAACTGGTCCTTTCCAGTCTCATCTAGCCCTTTTCAGTCCAAACCCAGGAACAGCAGACCCACCTAGGCTACAGTCTCAGGCTATGCACAGAGCTAAGCAGTGGGGGGCTCCCACTTCCAAAGCAGGGAGTAGTAAGCCACCCCCTTACGGAAAAATGGCATAATGACTTAAACTTAACCCTTCCAAGCCCTGCTCTACTACCTGCTCCCCTTAGGAGAAAAGCTCGCCCTGCATGCAAAAAACTGGGAACTCATTACCCAGGACAAATGGGTTTTGAACATAGTTTCCCAAAGATACAGATTCCACTTCCACACTCTACCAACCCCAAATGGTTGGCCAGACCTACCCCCAAATCAATGGGCGGAGGCCCAGCAGCAGGTTCTCTCTCTTCTCAATATCAGGGCTATTCATCCTGTCCCAGCAGAACAAAGGGGACAAGGTTTTTATTCAAGACTTTTTCTGGTACCCAGAAAAGACAATTCCTGGCATCCTATCCTGGACCTGTCTATTCTCAACACCTTTATGGTAGTTCCAAAATTCAAAATGCTAACTCTGCAACAGCGTCTTCCCATGCTAGCCAAGGATGCCTGGCTGGCAACCCTAGACTTAAAGGAAGCTTGCCTGCACATCCCAATAAGGGAATCTTGCAGGAAATACGTACGCTTCAGGGCAGGCTCCATGCACTGTCAGTTTTCTGCACTTCCCTTTGGCTTATCTACTGCACCCAGGGTTTTCACAAAGTGTCTAGCTCCAGCTATTGCATTTTGCAAGCAGAGAAACATTCAAATTTACCCATACTTGAACGATTGTCTAATTCAGGCAGAAAGCCAGGACTTGCTATTACAACACCTGGCATTCGTAAAGAAACTTCTAACCTCACTGGGATACACCATCAACGAAAATAAATCTCACCTAGTACCCTGCCAAACAGATTGTATTCCTGGGAGCAAGCTTGAACACAACTTCCCAGATGGCATTCCTCACTCCGGAGAAAAAAGTTTATTTGACAACCAGCTTCAAACTATTGGCCACAAAACCCCAGCTATCTGCAAGGAAAATACTGCAAGCCCTGGAGTTCATGGCCTCTTGCATTTTACTAATTCCATATGGTGTCAACATTCACAGGACCTGGAAACAATGATTTCTATCATTCCATGCATCAAGACAGAGCTCCTTTGGTGGGCAAAGGCCTACTACCACAACAAGGGACTCCTTTTCAATCTACCCCCTGCTGCCCAAACCCTAACAACAGATGCATCAGACTATGCATGGGAGGCTCACATGGCAGGGCAGTGCATACAGGGCAAATGGACCCTGAGACAGATGCACCTGCATATCAATCAAAAAAAAGTATTAGCTGTACAGAATGCTCTGACAGCCTTCAAAGACCTTATTCTTCCTGGACAACTATTGGTAAAGACAGACAACACCAAAGATGTTCTTCGTCTTCCATTGCTGCAGTCCTAACTATTGGGTATAGTCCGCATCCAGTCGGCCCGAATACCAGAGTATAAGGCTGACGTCGGTCATGGCGCATTAGACTGACGTCAGCACGTCAGGGTACTAATGCGCATGACCGGCGTCATATCCTCAGTCTTTTTTGCCGCGTGGTCCGATGCAGAAGCAGTTTTGCGAGTGCAGGTTGGCGTTCTGAGATATTTCCGAAACCGGAGTTTCAGACCGAATCAGAGTTGGCTAAGTACCCGTTGGGAACATTTTGGTTTTTCTTGCCTCAGTATTAAACGGATGTCAGAAAAAGTGAATAACTGTATTTCTTGTGGGAAACAGATACCGCATAAGGATTTCCATACTTTGTGTATACCTTGTTTAGGGCCTGAGCACGACGTTGTTGGTTGCCGCTCTTGTGCTAGGTTTAACAAACGCACTATTAAGAGGAGGTTAGACTGTGCCAGGTTAGTGTTTGGGAAACGTTGCAATTATAAAATGCCGTCGGATGCTCCGACGCCCGCTTCGTCCAAGAAGCGCAAGGACAAAACAGCGAAGCCTAGGGTTGAAGAACCGGCAGTCCCGGACGTCGGTTCTTTAGGAGGCTCAGTAGAGCCAGAGGTTTTGCCAGGAGTTTCTATGGAGTCTCCGGCAGACACTTTGCTGTTACAGGATGTCCCATCTCAGGAGGCAGGCCAGGCTGAGGGGGCTTCTCAGGTACCTATTCTTCCCTCTCTTCCCACAGTAGTTAGAGCCTCTCCTTCTGTTGCTAAAGCTTCTTTTAGAGGTAGGCCAATTTTAGCTTCAGTGGGGGCTTCTCCTAGTTTTTCGGGTTCTGTACCTAAGAAACATATGCTTACAATGGCAGAAGATTTGATTACTATGATTAGAGGTTCTATGGGCCCTCCTAATAAGAGGCCTAGGGTGGAACCGGAGTTTGCCAGTTTTGAACAGGGTTCAGAGGCTTCTGAGTCTTCTGCGGATGATTTGCAGGAGTATCCTCCTTATTCTGATTCTGATGTGGATGATGCCACTCCTTCGGCTTCTCCTCCTGAGGATTTTTCATTTTCAGAGACTCTGCATTCCATGAGGGAGCACTTTAAATGGGAAGGCCAGGATTACTCTGATTCCAGGAAGAGGCTTAGGGAATTCTTGTTTTTACCCCAGCATAGGCCCTTAGCTATACCTCCTGTGTTGACTGTGGTGGAAGATGTTTTTGCAGAGGCTTCCCTGAACCCTGATTCCTTGCCTCCTGCTCCTGTTAAACCTGATAGGTACTATAGGGTGCCCGAAGCTCATAAGTATTTGTTTAAGAGTCCTAGGGCGGACCCAGACACTGTTTCTCAGGGGCCTAAAGGTGTTAAAGCCTCTGTGGTTAGAAATCCTGTTCCCACTGACAAAGAGGCTAGGGCTTTGGATAGGTGGGGTAAGAAACTGTATACTTCTTCCACTCTAGCCATGAGAGCATTGAATTGTCAGTTTCACATGCTGAAATATCAAAATTATCTCCTTTCACAATTGAAGTCTAAGGTGGATGCTTTGGCGGAAGGTATTGAGTGTAAAGAGTTGCTGGATTTGGTTTATGTGTCTGAACAAGTGGGCAAGCATTCTTTGCAATGTGGCTTTGATGCTGTGCAGGCCTCCTCGAGGGTGGCTGCCACTAGTTCTGTTCTTCGCAGGCATGCCTGGTTGAGGGATCAGAATTTGGCTGAGCATGTTAAGACAAGGATTTTGGATGCACCTTTACAGTCTGATGTGTTGTTTGGTTCGCCTGTGGAAGCAGTTTTAAAGAAAATGGAGGACAAAGCTAAGTCTATGCAAACTGTTAAGGATTTTTTGCAGGTACAGCCACCGAAGTTTAGTAGAAATTGGCCTGCTAAGGGGTGGACATATCCTGCTTATGACTCCCAGTCTAGGGGTAGGTCTAGACGTGGTAGGGGCAGGGCTCAAGGTTCCTTTAGGTCTAGAACAGGGAGTTCACCTGCTCAGACTTCTGGTGAGGGCAGGGGTCAGTCCTTTCGTAAGCAGACCCAATGACCTGCCTTTTCAGCTGCCAGTAGATTCTCGTCTGGCAGCTCCTTTGGGAGGACGACTGTCCCTTTTCAAAGAAAATTGGGATTTAATTACTCAAGACAGATGGGTGTTGGACATTATTCACCACGGTTACAGGTTTTATTTCCGTACAATGCCCCCTTTCAAAGGCATGCCAGACGTTCCTCCTCCACAAAGAAAAGAGGCTTACAAGCACGTTTCTCAGTTACTCCGAATGGGGGCCATTCAGCCAGTCCCTGTATCAGAAAGGGGCCTAGGATTTTATTCCCGCATGTTCCTAGTACCAAAGAAGGGGAACACGTGGAGACCAATTTTGGATTTATCTCTCCTCAACACTTATCTGGACATTCCCAAGTTCAAGATGTTGACGTTACAACAGCTTTTACCTCTGCTGGGCAAACATCACTGGATGGTAACTTTAGATCTCAAGGAAGCTTACCTTCATGTGCCTATCAGGCTAAGTTGCAGGAAGTATCTGCGGTTTCGAGCTGGAGATTCTCATTATCAGTTCTCTGCATTGCCCTTTGGCTTATCTACTGCGCCCAGAGTATTCACAAAGGTTCTGGCTCCAGTGATAGCTTACTTCAGGCTACAAGGAATTCAAATCTATCCTTACTTAGACGACTGCCTGATTCTGGCTCAGAAAAGGAAGACCTTCTACAGCATCTGGAATATGTTATAGCAGTGCTAAGATGCCTAGGGTATTCTGTGACCGAAAGAAAGTGCAGTCTAGTACCCTCTCAAGACATGTGCTTTCTGGGTGTGAGACTGAATACAGCAGCCCAGATGGCCTTTTAACCCCGGACAAACAAATGAGTCTATCACTTTACTTCCATCAACTATCTCATCAGTCCGTGCTGACTGCAGGGACAGTCCTTCAAGCATTAGGGTTCATGGCATCTTGTATTCTGGTGCTTCCCAATGCCAAACTGCATATGAGGAAGTTACAATGGTATCTCAAAATGTATGGACACAGCACTGCCAGGATTTAGACACTGTCATTCCCATAATACCTTGCCTTCAAAGAGAATTTTTGTGGTGGGCTCAGGAATGTCACCTAAACAAGGGACTCTCTGTGACCCGGCCAGAGGCGAGTCAGATTTTAACGACAGATGCCTCGGACATTGCTTGGGGAGCTCATCTAAATGGAAAGTGGATACAAGACAAGTGGCCTGCCAGACTACAGCATCTACATATCAACATGAAGGAGATGTTAGCAGTCCAGTTCGCTTTACTGGCTTTCAAGGAGTTACTTCTGCCAGGACAGGTGTTGATTCTAACAGACAACACAACTGTCATGTGGTACATCAACAAGCAAGGGGGAACACATTCTTATCCTCTATGCAGGCAAGCAATGATTTTATGGGAAACTGCGCTAAGCTTGCAACTAACTCTTCAGGCAAGGTTTCTGCCAGGAGCACAGAACTCCTTAGCAGATGTGTTAAGCAGACAAATCATGGATCCCCACGAGTGGAAACTGGATCTTCATGTATTTCAGACATTGACAGTGTCATGGGGAACTCCAGACATAGATCTGTTCGCTTCTCCACTAAACCACCAGCTGCCAAAGTATTGCACAAAGGGGTTTCATCACACAGCTTGGAAAGTGGATGCTCTGTCTTTCAGTTGGGAAAATCTTCATGTGTATGCCTTTCCACCTCTGCCTCTTCTTCCAAAGGTACTATTAAAGGTCAGACAAGACAGGCCAAGGATGATTTTGATAGCTCCAGATTGGCCTCGACAACACTGGTACCCACTTCTACGGAGTCTGGTAAAGAAGCCTCCATGGCCTTTACCTCTGATTCCTCATCTGTTCTCTCAGAAGGACGGTCATCTGCTCAATGTCAAGCTTCACTCTCTTCATCTAACAGCCTGGCATATTCTGTGTTGAAACACAGCAGGTCTCAACTTCCTCAACGAGTTTTAAATGTGATTATGGAAGCTAGACGACCTAGTACAAGGAGAGTGTACGCAGCAAAATGGAAGAGATTTTTATTTTGGAGTACAGCAAAGAATTTGGAGATTTCTGAGCCTAATTTGAGTGTGGCTCTTCAATATCTTACCGAGTTATTGGACAAAGGGTTGTTCTTCTCTTCTATTAAGATTCATGCTGCAGCAATTTCAGCTCACTATGATTGTGACCCACCTTTGTTTTCGCATCCTTTGTTCAAGCAGTTTCTTAGAGGGGCAAAGAATATAAGACCCCCACGTAGAGCTCCTACCCCTGCTTGGGATCTCAATTTTGTGTTGGAAAAACTTACTCTACAACCTTTTGAGCCTGCGGCTACTGCTGAATTGAAGTATTTGTCTTGGAAGACTGCTTTTTTGTTGGCTATTACTTCTGCGAGAAGGGTGTCTGAGTTGCAGGCCCTTATGGCAGTCGAGCCCTTTTGATTTTCCATAAGGATAGGGTATCATTACGTACTAATCCTTCCTTTATGCCTAAGGTGGTTTCTAGTGTGGCTTTAAACCAGACTATTCATTTGCCTACTTTTTATGCAGAACCCCAAAATAAAGGGGAAAAGATTTTGCATACTTTAGATGTACACAGGCAATTGCGTTATTACTTAAGCAGGACTAAGGATTTTAGGCAGTCTCAGCAGTTGTTTGTTTCTTTTGCTTTGAGTTAGCGTGAGGGCAAGCCTGTGTCAAAACAAACTATTTCTAGGTGGATTGGCTTTTGCATTGCATTTTGTTATTCCCATCATGGCAAGGAGGTTCCAGCTGGGATTAGGCCTCATTCCACTAGGGCTACTGCCACTTCGACAGCATTTCTACGGGGGGTGGCAACTAAGGATATTTTGGAAGCAGCTACTTGGAGTTCAGTGCATACTTTCTCTAAGCATTATCACCTTCCTATCTACTCTAAGCCTAGGGCTGGTTTTGCCACAGCTGTTTTGCAAGGCATGTTGTCAGCTCCTGCTTCTTTATGATTTGCCAGCCTCCCTTACCTCTGCTTTGGGATTCTACCCAATAGTTAGGACTGCAGCAATGGAAGACGAAGAACATAGTACAGTTTTGTACCTACCATAAATGTAGATGTTCGAGGATTCCATTGCTGCAGTCCAATTTACCCTCCCTCCTTCCCCTCTGTGTTTAGGGGTGGTAGTGTAGGTGAGTTTACCTGCTTATATTTTTGTATATATTGTTCATGTTTTGGTGCAGGTATTTTGGGCCTTGTCTTTTTAGGGTCTTCTGACATCTGGGGCAAGAAAAGACTGAGGATATGACGCCGGTCATGCGCATTAGTACCCTGACGTGCTGACGTCAGTCTAATGCGCCATGACCGACGTCAGCCTTATACTCTGGTATTCGGGCCGACTGGATGCGGACTATACCCAATAGTTAGGACTGCAGCAATGGAATCCTCGAACATCTACATTTATGGTAGGTACAAAACTGTACTTTATGTGGTACATAAACAAGCAGTAGGGAACCCACTCGTACCCTCTCTGCAGACTAGCCATGGCTCTGTGGAACACAGCCTTGAACTACCAAGTACACCTGGAAGCTCAATTCCTGCCTGGCAAACTAAATTCACTGGCAGACGACTTAAGCAGAAATCTCATGGACCCACACAAATAGAAACTAGAACCCAAAATATTCAACCTCTTGAGAAACAAATGAGGGACTCTGTAGACCTGTTTGCCTCCCCTCAGAACTACCAATTGCACAGATTCTGCACAAGAGCTCCCCACAGCCTGGAAAGTGGATGCCCTGTCCTTTACCTGGGAAAGCCTCTCAATTTCTTCCTTTCCCCCAATGCCTCTCCTCTCAAAGGTTCTACTAAAGATCAAACAGGACAAGCCAAGGACAATACTGATTGCACCAGACTAGCCAAGCCAAAACTGGTACCCCCTCTTGCGCAGTATGACACTGCTAAAACCATGGCACCTGCCTCAGACCCCTTCCCTGCTGTCCCAGCAGGCAGGCCAGATTCTCCACCCTCAGCTTTAAACTCTGAGCCTTGCAGCCTGGCTTATTCCTTGAGCTCTACGTTAGCGTCCCACAGTAAGCAGGTAATGGATGTCATTCTGGAGGCAAGGAGGCCTAAGTACTAGAAAATCCTGTGCTGAAAATTAGAAAAGATACTGCTCCTGGAGCCTGGCTCAGGGGATGGGCACAATGGTGCCCAGCTTACCTCATATTCTACAGTACTTAGCAGAAATGCTCCACAGGGGCCTATCCTTCTCGTCAGTTAAAATTCATGCCTGTGCCATTTCAGCACATTATAATACTGAGCTCACCCCTTGCTAAAGCAATTCCTTAGAGGGGCCAAAAATTTAAGACCCCCCCCAGGACAACTCCCACTCCAGCCTGGGACCTTATCTTAGGTTCATACTAGGCTATCTGCCCTAGGGCATTTATAAGCCTAGCCAGTGTGTGTTTGGCTTTCACCACCCATTTTAAATTAATTTTGCTATGCCCTTTTTCGAGGTTAGTATATTGTGCTTCTGTCTAACAGTGACACAGAAGTGATACCCGGGGTAAACCTACGATCTCACATCCACTCATCAAGATTCCTCTTGAAGAGAGTCAGTGAGGGACTCTGCCTAACCTGGACTGAGATTTTATTCCAGAGTGAAGGGAGTCTCTGGGTTATGAATCTGTCCCTCCAACATGTCCTATTTATTTCAGTGCTGAGGTTTAAGTCTCTCGAGCTCGTAGCTCGATGGGATTTGGATTTTCTGAGGTGCAGCATGTCCATTAATTCTGGGTTGGACATGGCTTTATACGTCAGGCACAGATCGCCTCTGAGCAGGTGGTATGCCACTGAGTAGAGCTGGAGTTTCTTTAACCGGGCAGCATATGGCATCTGTTTGAGCCCTTTGATCCTCTTGGTGAGGTACTTTTGGGGTCTTGCCAGGTACTGCAGGTGTCTGGTAAGGTACATCCCAAAAGGGGCATTGTACTCAATTATGGGCCTGATGAGGGATGAGTAAAGAGGCACGATGACCTCCCCTGATCTAGATGTGAATCCCTTCATGATTAGGTGGGCTATATAAAATGTTTTCTAACCACTTTGTACGTGGTTGTCAAATGAGAGATTGCTATCAACTTGGGTCCCCAGGTCCCTAATTACTTCTTCTGTACTTAATGGATTACCACCTATGTGGTAATTTGTGGGCACTTTGATTTTGCCAAAGGGGATGACTATACACTTTTTGGCGTTTAGCTTGAGGCCATTGCTCTGGCACCAGTTGTCTGTTTCTATGAGGCCCTTTTGGAGGATGCTTGTGTCGGCTGGAGAGTCGATTATGGCGCCCAGTTTGCAGTCATCTGTGAACTTGGTCAGCCACAGTCCTTCTGTGTTAGCCTGTACCTCCGAGAAATATATACCGAACAAGAGTGGTCCCAGGACTGAGCCTTGTGGACCGCCACTTGTAACTGGTTTGGAGTCTGACATGGCTCCAACAATTCTAACCATGTGGGTTCTGTCTTTGAGCCAGTTTGCAACCCATCTAGTGACATAGGGGTTTATATTTAAGCTGGTGAGCTTATCTATAATGCCCGAGTGGGGTATTGTATCGAAGACTTTTGCGAGGTCCAGGTAGGCTGTGTGGACCACCTTCCCCTCGTCAATGGCCTTGGTGACTGTTTCAAAGAAATCGACCAGGTTTAAGAGGCAGGATCTGCCTTTAACAAAGCCGAACTGGGTAGGATCCAGTGTCTGTAGGTCCCCAGTGTCTTTATTTATGAGGTCCATGATGATCCTTTCCACAGCTTTGCAGACCAAGCTAGTCAGGCTTATGGGGCGATAGTTTCCAGGATCCATTGAGGCACCACCTTTGTGGAGAGGGACCACTGTTGCTCTACGCCACTCTTTGGGTACATATCCTGTAGTAAGGCTGAGATTGAACAGTAGTTTTATGGTTGGGTTTAGCTCTTCTTGGAGTTCATGTAGGATGCAGCCCGGGACACCGTCTGGTCCCATTGATGCTGTGTTTTTTCCTTTGGAGAGGGCGGCTCTTACCTGAGCATCTGAGATGTCAGGGGGGCAGCACTCTGCTGGGATAGACATTTGCCCTTTTGGTGGGGAGGAGTTTGCTGAACCTGTCAGCTAGGATGTTGGCAATGTCTGTGGGTTCGTGTATTTTTGTCATTTTGGACTAATTCTGAGCATATCTGGGAATTCCCACCCAGGTTCCTAACATAACTAAAGAAAGCCTTATGATTATCCTTAGTGTCCTGTGCAATTTTTCTCTCTAAGCTGGCCTTAGACGATTTTATGAGTGCCCGTAGTATTTTGCTGATACTGATCAGAGATGCCTTCCCTTTTGGAATTTTGCTCTATCATGTAGTAGCATCCTCCTTCTATTGTATAGTTTGTTTATGGCTGGGGTCCACCAGACAGGGCGTCTGCCTTTGGAGGATTGGGTCTTGGTTTTATTTGGGATTGCATGATCCACGCATTCCTGAAGGTGTTCATAGAATGCGTTTATAAAGGATTCTGCGGTCTGGGCCGTATTTTCCACAGGCCCAGGGGCTTTGAAGGATTCCACCTCGGTTTTGAGGAGTGTGAAATTTGCTTTAGAGAAGTTTTTCACTGTGGTTTTCTGGGTGGGGGGTGGGGTTGGGATGTGAATATCCAGTGAGATTAGTTTATGGTCTGATCTTACCAGTGAGGGATACACTTCTGGTCTGGAGCATAGAGTCCCCATGTTGGTGATGATCAGGTCCAGTATGTTTTACCCTCTTGTGGGAGTGGTAACAAGTTGATGTTCATCGTGCATACAGCTGCAATAATCACAAATGGGTTCTCTGCCGTCAGGCGGTCCCTCGGTCGGCCGAATTCCAAAGTCTAGGTCCGGCGTCGGTGGTTGTCGCTTTCTTTCCTGACGTCAGTGAGGCAGGGGTATATAAGACACAGCCGACGCCATTTTCTCCAGTCTTTTTTGCCGCGCCGTGCCCGAAGCAGAAGCAGTTCGCAAGTGCCGGTCGGCCAGCTCCTGAATTTATGAAAAATTGGAAACCGAAGTCTTCATTAAAGCTAAGTACCCGTTGAAACTTTTCTTGCCTCAGACCGATGTCAGAAAAAGTTAACAATTGTATTTCTTGTGGGAAGCAAATACCACATAAGGATTTCCATTCCCTTTGCATACCTTGTTTAGGCCCAGACCACAACGTCTTGGGCTGTTGCTTTTGCGCTACTTTCAATAAACGCACTATTAAGCGTCGGGCGGAGTTCGCCCAACACTTTTTGGTACAGCCTTTGATTATAAAATGTCGTCGGAGACTCCGACTACCGTTTTGACCAAAAAACGCAAGGACAAGGACTGACACGCGAGGTCCGCGGTCCCCACCGACACCACGCCAAAACCGGCTACACGTGGTCCGGTTCTCAGCGAGACGCCTATGCAGTCCCTGACTACCGACGACTCTTCTTTGGCGGTGTCTTCTGTAACCGAGACCGCAGGTTCCTCGGCCCAGACCCAGACTACAACCACTGAAGCCACTGTGAGCGTTGAGCCTCCTAATGTGGACAGGTCCACTTCCACCCATGGTGTCTTTAGACCTTCATCTTCCTTTTCCATTAAGGCCTTTACTAAGTCCAAATCGGCCAGGCATCCCAGGAGGCCTGTTGCACAGGGCCCATCCCCAGGCCCCATGCCTAAAAAGCAGATGCTTAAAATGACTGAAGATTTAATTACTCTTATCAGGGGTTCCCAACCCCCTCCAGACAAGAGACCCAGAGTGGAGGAAGATTCTCCCTCTTCTGATCAGGGCTCCATTTTTTCAGAACATTCTGATGTAGAGGAACACTCTTACTCCCCATTTGAAGACTCGGATGCAGAGCAGTCCATTCCTTCTGTATCTCCTCCTGAGGATTTTTCTTTTGGGGAAACCTTGCACACCTTGAGGGAACACTTCCATTGGGAAGGCCAAGACTTTTCTGATTCCAAGAAAAGACTTAGGGAATTTCTTTTGTTACCTCAACACAGACCTCTGGCGATACCTCCTGTCTTGGACGTACTTGATGATGTTTATTCGAGGCTTGCCTTAATCCGGATTCCCTGCCTCCTGCCCCAGTCAAGCCTGATAGGTACTACAGAGTTCCTAACTCTCACCAATTTCTTTACAAAAGCCATAATGCTGACCCTGAAACCATTTCTCAAGGCCCCAAGGGAATGAAGGCCTCTACTGCTAAGAATCCACTACCTTCAGAAAGAGAGTCAAGATCCTTAGAAAGGTGGGGTAAGGGGTATATACCTCGGCCACCCTAGCTATGAGGGCCTTAAATTGTCAGTTTCATATGCTTAAATATCAGCAGTTTCTGTTATCACAATTAAGAAATAAAATGTCTCAACCTGAACAACCAGATTTGAAGGAGTTGCAGGATATGATGCATAGTGCAGAACAAGTGGGTAAACACACTTTACAATGTGGCTATGATGCCCTAGAGGCCTCAAGTAGAGCTGCTGTTACAGAATCAGTCATTCGTAGACATGCATGGCTTAGGGAACAAATCTTGCCTGATCATGTGAAAGCTAAACTACTAGATGCTCCTTTACAAAAGGATGTGCTATTTGGTACTAATGCTGAGGAGATAGTACGGAAAATGGAAGAAAAAGCCAAATCTATGCAAACAGTCAAAGCTTTTCTACAGGTTCAACCACCACGTTTTAGCAGAAATTGGCCTTCTAAAAACTGGTCCTTTCCAGCCACGGACAAGCCCCAAAGAGGTAGATACAGGCGCACAAGGGGCGGAGGGCAATCACAAGGATCATATAGAGGCAGGCAATGGCAAACTCCAGCACCAAGAGGTGGCGAAGACAGTGCACAACAATACAGGAAGCAAACCCAATGACTTCCTCCTTTCCATTCCAAGCAAGTATCAGCTGGCAGCACCCTTGGGAGGAAAGCTGGCATTATTTACAAGTAATTGGCATATTGTCACAACAGACAAATGGATCCTGGACGTTATAAACAGAGGCTACAGATTTCATTTTCACACTCTCCCAAAAATGAGAGGCATGCCAAACCTGCCACACAATCAAAGGGCAGAGGCACAACTACAAATTTCAAAGCTCATAGACATGAAAGCTATTCAAGAGGTACCTACTCATGAACAAGGTCAAGGTTTTTATTCCAGGCTATTTCTGGTACCAAGGAAAGGAACCGACTGGAGACCCATTTTGGACTTATCCACCCTAAACACATTCTTACTCGTACCAAAATTCAAGATGCTCACATTACAGCAGCTTCTTCCCATGCTGGGCAAAGAGTTTTGGCTGGTAACATTGGACCTCAAGGAGGCATACCTGCATGTCCCAATCAGACAAAGCTGCAGAAGATACCTCAGATTTCTTGCAGGTTCAATCCACTATCAATTCTCTGCATTGCCCTTTGGCTTATCTACTGCGCCCAGAGTATTCACGAAATGCCTGGCATCAGTAATTGCCTACTGCAGACTTCAAGGGATACAAATTTACCCTTATTTGGATGACTGCCTGATCCAAGCGGACAGCAAGCACATACTTCTGGAACATCTGGCTTATGCAACACGGTTACTGAATTCTCTGGGATACACAATCAACAAAGAGAAATCCAGGCTAGCACCATCTCAGAAAATAACTTTCCTGGGTGCCAACTTGGACACAAACACCCAGATGGCCTATCTTACGCCAGAAAAACAGGGGCAACTAACTCAGTACTTCAAAACACTAGCAAATTGTACCAGGCTTACTGCAAGGAAAATCCTGCAGGCTCTGGGCTTCATGGCATCTTGCATTCTTTTAATCCCATGTGCAAAGTTGCATATGAGGAAACTTCAATGGTACCTAAAAAACCTATGGTCTCAACACAGCCACAGTTTGGAAACAATAATACCAATAATTCCATGTTTGCAAAAGGAATTTCTATGGTGGGCCCAAGCATGTCAAACAAACACAGGTCTTCCATTCTGCAAGCCTCAAGCAAATCAAGTCATCACAACAGACACCTCAGATTTCGCCTGGGGCTTACATGACAGACAGGTGCATTCAGGGCAAATGGTCCCAAAAGGACAAGCACCTTCACATCAATCAAAAAGAAATGCTAGCAGTGATAAATGCAATTACAGCTTTCAAGGACCTCCTGCATCCAGGACAATTATTGATAAGAACAGACAACACCACAGTAATGTGGTACATAAACAAACAAGGAGGAACACATTCATACCCCCTGTGCAGACTAGCCATGACACTTTGGAACTTGGCTCTGGAATGGCAAATCGAACTTCAAGCACAGTACTTGCCAGGCTTGGAAAACACGCTGGCAGACAATCTAAGCAGAAATATGACAGATCCACACAAATGGAAGTTGCATCCTCAAGTGTTTACAAAGATAATCCAAGCGTGGGGGAGGCCAGACATAGATCTCTTCGCCTCCCACAGGAATCATCAATTGGAAAAGTTTTGTTCAAGGACCTTTCATCCAAAGGCCTGGAGAGTGGACGCCCTTTCATTCAGTTGGACAGCATGGACAGTTTACGCTTTCCCACCTCTGCCTTTTCTGCCCAAGGTGCTCTTGAAAGCAAGAGCAGACAGACCGAAGATGATACTGATTGCTCCAGACTGGCCAAGACAACACTGGTACCCACTACTGAGGAGCCTAACACATACTCCTCCCTGGCCCCTACCTCTAATGTCTCTTCTGCTGACTCAGCACAGCTACAAAACTCTTCACAGTCAGCTGAAAACACTCAATCTCGCTGCATGGAAAATTCCTTAACACCACAACAGACTCTACTCCTCAAAGAGGTGCAGGATGTCATTTTGGAGGCCAGAAGGCCATCTACTAGAAAGGCTTACTCTGCAAAATGGAAACGGTTTTGCTCTTGGAATGAGAAAAAAGGCCAGGACCCTAAAAAACTGAATTTGCCTCGGGTATTACAGTATCTAGCTGAGCTGCTGAACAGTGGACTTTCATTTTCCTCCATAAAAATCCATGCCTCAGCCATTTCTGCAGAATTCAACACGGATCCACCCTTATTCTCTCACCCACTCTTAAGACAGTTCCTCAGAGGGGCTAAGAATATAAGACCACCAAGGAAACAACCAATACCAGCCTGGGATCTTAATTACATTCTAGAAAAATTAACATTGCCTCCCTTTGAACCAGCTGCCTCAACAGATTTGCAATACTTGTCCTGGAAAACAGCTTTCCTTCTGGCCATTACCTCAGCTCGTAGAGTATCGGAACTATGAGCCCTCATGGCTGTGCAGCCATTTCTCATCTTCCATCAGGATAGGGTTTCCCTTCGAACCAACCCGTCATTTATGCCTAAAGTGGTATCCAGGGTAGCTTTAAATCAAGCCATACACTTACGTACCTTTTATCCCAATCCTCAAAAATCCTACAGTCCTTAGACATCCATAGACAGCTACGTTATTATTTGGACAGAACAAAGCCTTTCAGGAAATCAGAACAACTCTTTGTGTCCTATGCTGTAGGAGCTCAAGGGAAGCCAGTTACCAAACAGACAATTTCAAAATGGATAGGCCACTGCATACGGTTTTGTTACTCCTATCATGGAAACTCTGTCCCTACAGGCATCAGATCCCACTCCACCAGGGCCACAGCTACCTCTACAGCCTTCCTCAGAGGAGTTCCTACCAAAGATATTTTGGAGGCAGCCACTTGGAGTTCTGTGCATACCTTCACAAAACACTACCACCTGCCTTTATATTCCAAAACTAGAGCAGGCTTTGCCACTGCTGTGTTGCAGGGCATTCTGGCTCATCCCAGTTCCACCTAGTGCCTACCACCCTGTGCATAGCTTTGGGATTCTACCCATCTGTGATTACTGCAGCTGTATGCACGATGAACATAGTACAGTTTTGTACCTACCATAAATGTAGATGTTCGAGTGCTAATACAGCTGCAGTACAATTCCCTCCCTCCTTCCCTCTTGGTAAAGGCCTAGGGCCTAACCCCTCTTCATACAACCTGATGGGGTTATCCTTCTATGGTATATTTGCTTGCAACTACTGATTTTTGATTATATTGCATTTCATGTATATAAATATAATTTATGTATTGCCTTCCTTCTGGGGGCACCTGACATCTGGGGCAAGAAAGACTGAAGAAAATAGCGTCGGCTGTGTCTTATATACCCCTGCCTCACTGACGTCGGGAAAGAAAGCGACAACAACCGACGCCGGACCTAGACTTTGGAATTCGGCCGACCGAGGGATCGCCTGACGGCAGAGAACCCATCTGTGATTACTGCAGCTGTATTAGCACTCGAACATCTACATTTATGGTAGGTACAAGTACTTTCCATAGCATTTGAGTTTATAAATTCTAGGAACCTTTGGGCTATGGTGTTGGAGCTAGAGTAATGCTCCCAGTCTATGTCTGGGTAGTTGAAGTCGCCCAATATAATGGTGTTTGAAGAGACCTTCATATTTTCCAGTGTTCTCAGGAAGGCCGAGTGGGGTTCCTGGGTTTGGGAAGGGTGGTTTGTAGCAGGCTATAAACTGGAAGGCAGTTTTACCCACTGTTAGTTGCACATGGATAGTCTCTGATGCTTCGTGCTGTGCCACCAACCTGGAGGTGTGGGTATCTTTGACGAATATTGATACTCCCCCTCCTTTTGTGGTTCGGTCCAAGTTTTGGGACCGAAAAGCATGGTATGAGGTTTAACCTGGTAGTGCTGAGTGCTCTCGGGAGCCTTGAACCAGGTTTCTGTTACTGCACAGATATCGATGTTCTCCATGCTAAGGAGAGTTTCGAGTGCGTGCATCTTGAGGTTTAGATTTCTGGCGTTGAGTAGCATTACTGTTAGTTTCTTATCCCTTCTGATACCTATGGAGGTGGGTTTGTCTTTTGAGCCTTGCCTAAAAAAGGCACTATGGGCGTAGCAAGAGCCTTTGCCAATATCCGAAAGCCCAGGGGTGACAGGTGCAAGCCGTCCCTAGCGAAGCATCGTGGCTTGTCGAGCATGTCATCCCAGGCTTTGTATTGCAAAAGCTCACTCCCCCCCCCCCCCCTTTGAACCAGCTGCTGCAGTAGAATTGAAATTCCTTTCTTGGAAAACAGCCTTCCTTCTAGCCCTCACTTCAGCTTACAGAGTGTCTGAATTATAGACCCTCATGGCAGTGGAACCCTTCATTATCTTCCATGCGGACAGGGTTTCCTTCAGGACTAATCCTTCCTTTATGCCCAAGGTGGTGTCTTCTGTGGCCGTAAGTCAGTCCATTCAAATGCCTACTTTTTTCCCTAATCCACAAAACAAAGGGGAATGAATACTGCACTCTCTGGACATGCACAGACAGCTTAGATTCTATTTGGACAGGACTAAGCCTATCAGAAAGTCTGAGCAGCTGCTAGTTAGCATTGCTGCAGGGGTAGAGGGGAAAGCCATTTCAAAGCAAACCATTTCAAAATGGATAGCCCATTGCATTAATTTCTGCTGCAAGCACCATGGAAAACCTACCCACAGGGGATAAGATCACATTTCGCCAGGGCTGCATCTACCTCTACGGCCTTTCTCAGAAGGGTCCCTACCAGGGACATCCTAGAAGCTGCCACCTGGAGCTCTGTACATACCTTCACCAAGCATTGCCGCTTGCCTATCTTTTCTAAATCCAGAGCTGGATTTGCCACTGCAGTCTTGCAGGGATTAATAGCTGGCTCTAATGCTGTTTAACTTCCTCCTCCCTTCCTTAGCTTTGGGAATCGACCCAAATGTAATGACTGCAACAGTGAAACATGAAGAACATAGTACAGTTGTGTACACTTACCATAAATGTATATGTTCGAGTGTATTCAGTGTTGCAGTCCTGGTTACCCTCCCTCCAGCCCCCTGACTTCTCTTGGTTCTACCTCTCCTTCTGGTTGGTATATGTATTTTTTCTTGTGTATTTGCTTTTTGATGGGGGTTTACCATACCATTTATTTGCTTCCTATTGTGGGGGCGCCTGACATCTGGGGCAAGAAAAACTGATGTAATGGTGTCTGCTGCATGTTTTATACTCCTGATGACCTGACGTAAAGGAAGAAGTGACAGCATCTGATGCAGAAATCCGAAGACTCTGGTATTCAGGCCGGCTGAGGGCTGTCTGCAGGCAGATAACCCAAATGTGATGACTGCAACTCGAACATCTACATTTATGGTAAGTGCACACAACTGTACTTTCTTTCTAAAACTACCAAGTTTCTAAGGCCCAGGGTATAAACTACACCCAAAAAAACGAAGACCCAAGCTCAGGCACCTGCTTCCATGTCTCAGTCTCAAATGCTTAAAATGGTAGAATACCTTATTATGCTTATTAGGGAAAGCCAGGCTACCCCTTCCCAAAGAAAAAGAGACTTGTTCCTATTAGTTTTATCTGAACAGGAGTCCGATGACACTGATGCTTCTGAATATGAAGACGTGCAACCCCTCTCTGCTTATGAGGATTCTGATGCAGTGGAAGCCATTCCTTCTGCCTCCCATTTGGTGAAACCCTACATACTTTGAGAGCATTTCCAGTGGGAATGTCAGGACTGTCCTCAGTCAAAAAAGAGACTCAGGGAATTCTTAGATTTACCACAGCACAGATCTTTAGCCATTCCTCCTGTCCTGGATGTTGTGGATGATGTTTTTATGGAATCCAGTTTGACTACTGACACCCTTCCTCCTGCTCCCAGGAAACCTGATAGGTACTACAGAGTCCCTAACTCTCACAAATTCCTTTTCAAAAATCCTACTGCTGACCCAGAGGTCATCTCCCAAGGACCTAAAGCAACCTCAGCTAAGAATCCCACCCCCTCAGACAGGGATTCTCGAGCTTTAGACAGATGGGTTAAAAAAGTATACACTTCTGTAATTCTTGCTTTTAGAGCACTAAATTGTCAGTTCCACATGCTGAAATATCAGCAGCATACCATGGAACTCCTCAAACAAAAAGTATCTTCCTTTCCTGCTTGTGCAGAAAATAAAGAATTACAAGAGCTTATGCATTCTGCAAGCCAAGTTGCTAAGCACACCTTGCAATGTGGCTTTGATGCCCTAGAAGTATCTTGCAGGGCAGCAGTCACTGGTTCTGTCCTTAGAAGGCATGCTTGGCTTAAGGAACAGACCTTGTCAAATCAAAATTATTGGATGCACCATTGAACAAAGACAATTTGTTTGGCACCAAGGCAGAAGAGGTCTTAAAAAAGATGGAAGAAAAAGCTAAATCTATGCAGACAGACTTTTTACAGGTCCAGCCTCAGAGGTTCAGTAGGAATTGCCCCTCCAAGCACTGGTCCTTTCCGGCCCCCTCCAGGCCAGCTCAGCCCAGACCCAGGGGAAGCAGACTCCCCCCAGACAGCAGTCCCAGGGAATGCAGAGATCTAAGCAATGGAGATGTTCTTCTTGTTTCACTGTTGCAGTCATTACATTTGTGTAATCTGCTGGCAGGTTGCCCTCAGTCGGCCTGATTAACAAAGTCTTAGGTCCTGTGTCGGTTGCTGTCCCTTCTTCCATGACGTCAGGTCATCAGGGGTATAAAACATGCAGCCGACGCCATTACATCAGTCTTTCTTGCTGTGCGGTGCCCGAAGCAGAAGCAGTTCGCAAGTGCCGGTCGGCTGACTCCTGAAATTTTTGTTTTCGAGTTTCAGAACCAAAGTCTTCAACTTAAAGCTAAGTACCCCGTCGGGGAAACATTTTCTTGCTCCTTACCGATGTCAGTAAAAGTTAATAATTGCATTACTTGTGGAAAGCAAATACCTCATAAAGATTTTCATTTGTACTGTATTTCTTGCCTAGGCCCTGACCACGACGTACCTAGCTGTTGGTTTTGTGCTTTATTTAATCAGCGCACTATCCGTCGTTAGTACATTTTTGCCTTTAAATATTTCGGTTCTCGGTTTAATTATCCAGAAATGATGTCGGTTAGCCATTCGACTACCGGAATTAAAAAAAAATGCAAAGAAAAAGAGACAGGCCGTCGAGGTCCAAAACTGCCAACGACGTTTCTCCTAAGCCAGTCGCCAGTACTCAGTGAGGCACTTTCGCAGCCCCTGATACCTGCTACTTCTGACTCACAGGCCTCTACTGAGACCCATTCGGAGTCCGGTATGCCGCAAGATGCATCACCTATGGAACCCGCGGATGACTCTACCTTGGATGGGTCTGGAGCCACTGTGCAGGCACTGGCTTCTGAGGGTGTATTCAGGCCTACAGACTTGCATATTAAACCAACTCCACCTTCTGTTTTAAGGCCTAAATCTCGATCTATGTTTAAAATACCAGCGCCCAGGCCACATGTTTAGGCCCCTATGCCTAAAAACAAATGATCAAAATGGCTGAAGATCTGATTACTCTAATCAGGGGTAGCCAACCCCCCCCCCCCCTTCTAAGAGGCGTAGGGCTGAGTTTGACTATGAATCTTCTGATCAGGACTCTGTTTCTTCCAATTCTTCCAATGACCTGGATTTGTCGATACCTACTTATGAGGATTCTGATGCAGAGGATTCCTTTACCTCTGCTTCCCCCCCCCTGAGGATTTTTCTTTTGGGGAAACTTTACATACCTTAAGGGAGCATTTCCACTGGGAGAGTCAGGAATTTTCTGATTCTAAAAAGAGGCTTAGGGATTTCCTTCTTCTACCTCAGCATAGGCCTTTGGCTATCCCTCCTGTACTAGACATTGTTGATGTGTTTGCGGAATCCAGTATGGCCCCTGATTCCCTGCCGCCGGCTCTTAGTAAACCAGACAGATACTACAGGGTTCCTGAGTCCCACAAGTTCCTTTTCAAAAACTCTGTTGCAGATCCAGAAACCATTTCTCAGGGGCCCAAGGGCATTAAGGCTTCTACTGCTAAAAATTTTACCCCTTCTGATAGAGACTCCAGGGCTCTGGATACATGGGGTAAAAATGTTTTTACTTCTGCAACCTTGGCAATCAGGGCATTAAAGTGCCAATTTCATATGTTAAAGTATCAACAGCATATTATTGGACTGCTTAAACAGAAAATTATGTTGATTTCTGACTGAGTGGAAAATAAAGATTTACAGGATTTATTGCATTCTGCTGAACAAGTTGGAAAACATACTTTGCAATGTGGTTTTGATTCTTTAGAGGCCTCTTGCAAGGCTGCTGTTACTGGGTCTGTACTTAGAAGGCATGCTTGGCTTAAGGAGCAATCTCTGCCTGATCATATTAAAGCAAAATTGTTGGATGCTCCTTTAAATCAGGACCGCCTGATTGGCAATAAGGCTAAAGAAGTTCTTAAAAAGATGGAAGATAAAGCTAAATGTATGCAAACTGTAAAATATTTCTTACAAGTGCAACCTCTTAGATTTAGTAGGCACTGGCCTACTAAGACTTGGCCCTTTCCAGCTCCTTCCAGATCCTCTCAAGCCAAACCCAGACACACCAAAAGCACCAGGTTTCAGTCCCAAGGGACTCTCAGAACTAAGCAATGGGGGGTCTCCACTTCCAAATCTGGAAATAACAAGACATCCCTCTATGGTTAAATAGTCTCAATGACTTTCCTTTAAAATTACTAAGCACGTACGTTTTAGCCGCCCCTTTGGGAGGGAAGATTGCTCTTCATGCACAAAACTGGGAACTCATAACACAGGACAAATGGGTTTTAAATGTAATGTCCCAGGGATACAGATTTCATTTCCACACGTTGCCAACACCAAACAGGTGGCCATACCTGCCCCCAAATCAGTACTTTCCCTCTTAAACGTGGGGGCTATTCAGCCGGTACCAGAAGAGGAAAAGGGACAACGTTTCTATTCCAGGCTTTTCCTGGTACCCAGAAAAGAAAAATCATGGCATCCAATTCTGGACCTGTCTACTCTAAAAACCTTTCTGGACATTCCAAAATTCAAGATGCTGACTCTTCACCAGTTACTTCCTATGCTAGACAAGGATGCCTGGTTGGCAACTCTATATTTAAAAGAAGCTTACCTGCATATCCCAATCAGGGAATCTTGCAGAAGATACCTACGCTTCAAAGCAGGCTACTTGCATTATGAGTTCTTTGCACTGCCCCTTGGCTTGTCTACTGCACCCAGGGTATTCACAAAGTGCCTGGCTCCAGTAATTGCATTTTTCAGGCAAAGAAATATTCAAATATATCCATACCTGGATGATTGCCTAATTCAGGCAGAAAACCAGGCCATACTTCTAAATCACCTGGCGTTTGTAAAAAGGGTTCTAACTTGTCTAGGGTACATCATAAACAAAAATAAATCACAACTGGTACCCTCTCAACAGATTACATTCCTGGGTGCAAGCTTGAATGCAACTGCCCAGATGGCTTTCCTCACGCCAGAAAAGCAAATTCATTTGGTGACTTACTTCAAACAAGTGGCCACAAAAACCCTGCTATCTGCAAGACAAATACTGCAAGCCTTGGGGTTCATGGCCTGCTGCGTTCTTCTAATTCCATATGCAAGACTGCATATGAGGAAACTTCAGTGGTACTTAAAAAGTCTATGGAGTCAACATTGTCACAGCCTAGAAACAATGATTCCTATCATACCTTGCCTACGCCTGGAGTTCCTATGGTGGGCAGAGGCCTGCCACCAAAATAAGGGACTGTCATTCACACTACCCCCTGCCACCCAAACCCTAACTACAGACGCATCAGACTATGCATGGGGGGGCTCACCTGTCAGGGCAGTGCATTCAGGGCAAATGGAACCCAAATCAAATGCACCTACATATCAATCAAAAAGAAATGTTAGCTGTACAGAATGCTCTGACAGCCTTCAAGGACTACATTCATCCAGGGTAGCTAATGGTAAAGACGGACACCACGGTTATGTGGTACATAAACAAGCAGGGGGGTACACATTCCTACCCCCTCTGCAGACTAGCTATGGCATTGTGGAACACGGCCTTGAGCTACCAAGTGCAACTACAAGCTCAATTCCTGCCAGGAAAACTGAATACACTGGCAGATGGACTAAGCAGAAATCTCTTGGACCCACATGAGTGGAAACTGGAGCCATAGATTTTTAACATGTTTACTAGCAAATGGGGTGCCCAGACATAGATCTATTTGCCCCCCCCAGAACTACCAGTTGGACAAATTTTGCCCAAGGACTCCTCATTTCCGCCCTCTGCCTCTGCTCTCCAAAGTTCTGCTAAAAGTCAAACAGGACAAACCAAAAATGATTTTGATTGCTCCAGACTGGCCTCACCAGCACTGGTACCCACTCCTGCGCAGTGTGTCACAAATATCTCCATGGCACCCGGCTCGGACACCTTCCTTGCTGTCTCAACAGGAGAACCAAATTCTGCACCCTCAGCTCCCAACATTGAACCTTGCAGCTTGGCTGATCACTTAAATTCACCCTTAGCATCCCTCAGCAAACCTGTGATGGATGTCATCTTGGAGGCGAGAAGACCTAGTACTAGAAAATCTTATGCTAACAAATGGAAAAGATTCTGTGCCTGGAACCAATCTTTAGGGATTAGCACAGCAGCGCCCAATTTACCTCAGATTTTACAATACTTAACTGAGATGCTTCACAAGGGCCTGTCTTTTTCCTCTATTAAAATCCATGCTTCAGCTATTTCAGCTCACTGTAACAGAACCACCCCTCTTTTCTCATCCCCTGCTCAAGCAGTATCTCAGAGGGGCAAAGAAACTGAGACCACGCAGGAGAGCTACTACCTCTTCCTGGGACCTTAACTTTGTTTTGGAAAAGCTCACTTTACCTCCTTTCGAGCCAGCTGCTACTGCAGACTTAAAATTTCTTTCTTGGAAAACAGCCTTCCTTTTAGCAATCACTTCAGCTAGAAGGATATCTGAATTACAGGCCCTTGTGGCAGTGGAGCCTTTCATCATCTTTCATGCGGACAGGGTATTTCTAAGGACCAATCCACCCTTCATGCCCAAGGTGGTTTCCAGTGTGGCTCTTAACCAATCCATTCATTTGCCAGCCTTCTACCCCAATCCACAGAACAAAGGGGAACGGATTCTGCATTCCTTGGACGTGCACAGACAACTTAAGATTCTACTTGGACAGAACTAAATTTCAAAGAAAATATGAACACTTGCTAGTGGCATTTGCTGCTGGGGCAGAGGGGAAGGCTATTTCTAAACAAATCATTTCTAAATGGATAAGCCATTGCATTCATTTCTGCTATAAGCACCATGGAAAACATATCCCCCAGGGGATCAGATCTCATTCCACCAGGGCTGCATCTACTTCTGCAGCCTTTCTCAGAGGGGTTCCTACCAGGGATATTCTAGAAGCTGCTACCTGGAGTTCAGTGCTTACTTTCACCAGGCATTATTATTTACCAATTTTCTCTAAATCCAAAGCTGGCTTTGCCACTGCTGTCTTGCAGGGCTTTATAGCTGGTCCTAATGCTGTATCAATCCATCCTCCCAACCATAGCTTTGGGAATCTACCCAAAGGTAACGACTGCAACAGGGAAACACGAAGAACATAGTGCAGTTGTGTACACTTACCATAAATGTAGATGTCTGAGTTTATTCACTGTTGCAGTCCTGGTTACCCTCCCTCCAGCCCCCTGTTTTTTTCTCTTACTATACCTCTATTTTCTTTTACTCTGCTTAAAAGCCTTTTTGGTGTATTTGCTTTTGGTTGGAGGTATATTTGTGTGTGTTTAATTTTATTTGCTCCCCATTCAGGGGGCAGCTGACATCTGGGGCAAGAAAAGCTGATGTAATGACATCGGCTGCATGTTTTATACCCCTGATGACCTTACGTCATGGAAGAAGGGACAGCAACCAATGCAGGACCCAAGACTTTGTTAACCACAACAAGGGACTTCCCTTCTCACTACCCCACGCCACCCAGACCCTCACCATGGACGCATCAGACTATGCCTGGGGTGCACACCTGAACGGCAGGTGCATTCAGGGCCATTGGAGCCCAAATCAAATACATCTGCACATCAACCAAAAGAGATGCTAGCTGTTCAGCATGCCCTGACAGCTTTCAGACCCCCTACTCTCCCCCGGGCTTCTACGGATCAAAACAGACAACACCACAGTGATGTGGTATATCAGCAAGCAAGGAGGGACTCACTCTTATCCTCTCTGCAGGCTCACCGTGACCCTTTGGCACGTGGCCTCAGCCATGCAAATACACCTGCTAGCACAATTCCTGCCAGGCTCCCTAAACTCTCTGGCAGACAACTTAAGCAGAAACCTGCTAGACCCGCACGAGTGGCTGCTAGACCACAGAACCTTCACCCTTGTAACCCAGAAATGGGCCACCCTGAAGGTGGACCTCTTTGCCTCCCACTCCAATCATCAGCTCAGCAAATTCTGCACCAGGGAACCTCACAGCAAGGCCTGGAAAGTGGATGTACTCTATCCTTCCAATGGGCAAACCTCTCAGTCTATGCATTTCCCCCTCTACCACTCATTTCAAGGGTACTGCTCAAAATAAGGGATGAAAAACCAAGGGCAATCCTGATTGCCCCAGACTGGCCATGCCAGCACTGGTACCCACTGCTGCGCAGCCTATCACCATGGCACCTACCTCAGATCCCAACACTCCTGACCTAGGAGAATTCATGCCTCCCCAATTGCAGACCCTCAACTTGGCAGCCTGGCTTATTCCCTGACCTCTCCTCAAGCTGCCAGCCTAAGCAAACAAGTCCTAAATGTTATACATGAGGCCAGACGCCCCAGCATTAGAAAATCCTATGCTGACAAGTGGAAAAGGTTTTGTACCTGGATCCAGGCTAAGGAAGCCGAAACAGCACAGCCCTCCCCCTAGCTCTCATCCTGGATTACCTAGCAGAACTACTACACATGGTTCTATCCTTCTCTTCTATTAAAATTCGTGCCTCTGCCGTCTCTGCTCATTACAGCACAGAGCCACCTCTCTTCTTACACCCTCTCATCACACAGTTCCTAAGAGGGGCTAACAACTTAAGGCCACCCAGAAGAGCTCTGACCCCAGCTTGGGACCTTAACTTTGTGATGGAAAAGCTCACCCTACCCCCCCTACCCCCTTTGAACCTGCAACTTCAGCAGAGTTAAAATTCTTCTCTTGGAAAACAGCCTTGCTTCTGGCCATCACTTTAGCTAGAAGGGTTTCAGAGCTACAAGCACTCATGGCTGTAGAGCCCTTCATCATTTTCTATGCTGAGTCTCCCTCAGGACTAACCCATCCTTCATGCCTAAAGTAGTGACCAGCATGGCACTTAACCAATCCATTAATTTTCCCACTTTTTTCCCTAACCCACAAAACAAGGGGGGATGGATTCTGCACTCTCTAGATGTGCACAGACAGCTTAGATTCTATCTGGATAGGACTAAATCTTTTAGAAAAACTGACCAATTTGTAGTCAGCTTCGCAGCAGGGGTAGAGGGCCAAGCCATATCCAAACAAACCATCTCCAAATGGATATCACACTGCATCCATTTCTGCTACAAACAGCATGGGAAACCACCCCCAAAGGGGGTCAGGATGCATTCCACCCGGGCAATCTCCATCTCTGTAGCTTTTCTCAGAGGGGGTCCCCACCAGAGACATTTGGAGGCTGCAACATGGACTTCTGTTCATACCTTCACCAAGCATTACCACCTGACTATCTTCTCAAAATCCAGGGCAGGCTTTGCCACCGCAGTCTTGCAGGGCATCCTAGCCAGCTCCCTGTCTTCTTGACTGCCTCCACCCTTTTCTTCAGCTTTGGGAATCAACCCAAGTGTGATGACTGCAACAGTGAAACATGAAGAACATAGTACAGTTGTGTACACTTACCTTAAATGTAGATATTCAAGTGTATTCACTGTTGCAGTCCTGGTTTCCCACCCTCCATCCCCCTTGTCTCTCACTCTGTCTCTCTTCCATTACAGGGAATTTTTGGTGTTTACTTTCTACTGGTGGTGTTCTTCCACCATAACCTAGCTCCCTATTTGGGGGCTCCTGACAGTTGAGGCAAGAAAAACTGATGTAATAGCATCGACTGCCTGATTTTATACCACTGACAACCTGACATTAGTCCTGGAGTGACAGCAACCAACGCAGAAAATACTCCGCCTCTGGTATTCAGACCGACCGAGGGCTACCCCTGGCAGGATATCCCAAGTATGATGACTGCAGCAGTGAATACACTTGAACATCTACATTTATGGTAAGTGTACACAACTGTACTTTCTGCAAAGAATCCTATACCTTCTGACAAGGACTCCAGAGCTTTGGACAGATGGAGTAAAAAATGTATACACCTCCGCAACCTTGGCTATCAGAGCACTCAATTGTCAGTTCCACGTGTTAAAATAACAACATACTTTGGAACTATTTAAACAAAAGATTGCAACCTTTCCTGACTCTGCCAATTCGAAAGAGTTAGCAGATTTACTTCACTCTACTTGTCAAGTGGCCAAACACTCATCACACTGTGGATATGACACCCCTGAAGCCTCAGTAGAGCAGCAGTATCAGGATCTGTCATTAGGAGACATGGATGGTTGAAGGAACAACCTGTCCCTGATCAATGTCAAATCTAAATTACTTGATGCACCCTTAGATAAGGACTGCTTGTTTGGAGTAAAAGCAGAAGAGGTGATTAAAATGATGGAAGTCAAAGCAAAATCTATGCAAACAGTAAAATATTTCCTTCAGGTATAACCTCCTAAGTTCAGCAGGAATTTTCCCTCAAAACACTGGTCCTTTCCTACATCTAGCAGACAGGGTCAAGGTAAACCCCACAGGGACAGACCACCCAGATTCCTATCCCAGGGAAAGCAGAGAACCAAACAGTGGACTCCAAAGGCAGGGAATTCTAAGCCATCCCTCTGTGGCAAAAACTCTCAAAGACTCCCTCTTCCCCCTCTGCCCTCTTTGCACTCACCAAAAACTAGGAGGAAGGCTCTCCCTCTGCAAACAAAATTGGCTTTCTGTAACAAAGGACCAATGGGTTTTAAAGATAATTTTTCAGGGATACAAATTTTCCTTCAACAAATTCCTATTTCTAAGAGGGTACCCAGACTTATCTCCAAATCAGTGGGCAGATGCATTGAAACAAGTCCAAACTCTGATATCCCAAGGGGCAGTAGAATCTTTCCCCTCAGATCAAACATGCAAAGGCTTTTATTCCAGACTATTCCTTGTTCCCAGAAAAGAGGGCACTTGGCACCCCATCTTGGATCTATCCATTCTGAACACCTTCCAGGTGGTCCCCAAATTCAAAATGCTAACTTTGCAGCAACTGCTGCTTATGATGACAAAAATGCCTGGTTAGTTACCCTAGATCTAAAAGATGCCTACCTCCACATCCCCATAAGGGAATCCTGCAGGAAATTCTTTTGCTTCAGAGCAGGCTCACAGCACTTTCAGTTCTCTGCTACCGTTTGGCTTATCTACTGCTCCCAGGATATTCACCAAATGCTTAGCCCTGGCCATAGCCTTTTGCAGACAGAAAAATACACAGATTTACCCTTATCTGTATTACTGCCTCATTCAGAGAAATTGCAGAGAAAAGCTCCTCAAGGACCTCCTCATTGTCAAAACCCCCCTAACCTCCTTAGGGTACACCATCAACGAGAAGAAATCAAAACAAACACCCTCTAGGAAGATCATTTTCTTGGGAGCACTGCTGGACACAGCATCCCAAATGGCCTCCCTATCCCCAGAAAGGCAGAGCTTTCTGCCTCTCTGTTTCACCCAGCTGACTTCCAGAAGTCACCTCACTGTGAGGAAGATGTCCTTCAAGAATGCAACTGCAGTCCTTACATATGGGTTTTCCTGCCTCAGGTAGCCCTCGGTCGGTCGGATTCCAAAGTCTGGGTCCGGCGTCGGCTGATGTCGCCTCCTCACCGACGTCAGAGTGGCCGGGGTATAAAAGCATCAGCCGACGCCATCTTCCTCAGTCTTTCTTGCCGCACGGTGCCCGAAGCAGAAGCAGTTCGCAAGTGCTGGTCGGTCAGCTCCTGTGTTTAACGTATCCGAAGTCATCAAAAAGCTAAGTACCCCGTTGGGGAACCTTTTCTTGCCTCAGCCGAGGTCAGAAAAAACTGAAAAAGTTAATAACTGTTTGTCTTGTGGTAAACAAATACCTCATAAGGACTTCCATTCTTACTGCCTCCCCTGCCTTGGCCCAGACCACGACGTCTCGGCCTGTGCCGCCTGTGCTTGCTTCAATAAGCGCACACTCAGGCGCCGGGCAGAGTTTGCTGAAGACTTTTTGGCGATAAATACTCTTATAACATGCCGTCGGAACAACCGACACCACATATTTTCAAAAAAACGGAAAGACCAGGACCGACATTCTCAGCCCGCGACTTCCACCGACACCACGCCAAAAACTACTGCGTGTGCATCGGTCTCTTCTGAGGCGGTTGTTCCACCGCTCAGGACCGACGACACCGCTTTACCGATCACTCTGGCCCCGGAGCCTGCGCCGGTGCCGGTTGTTGATTTTCCCCCAGAAACTGAAGCCCAGGATTTGCCTGAGACCATACCCGTGGATAAGGTGACTCCAGCACGTGGGGCAGCTAGGCCCCCTATGTCTGTGTCTATCAAGGCCTACACACGTGCTAAGGCTGCCAGCCAGGCTAAGTCTCACCCTCCTAAAGCGTTGCCTCAGCCCTCTACTGATAAACAAATTATGACTTTAGCTGCAGATTTAATTTCCTTAATCAGAGGCTCCCAGGCCCATCCTGACAGAGGCTCTCCGCCACCTTCTGACAAAAGGCCCAGGGTTGAGCATACAGACACCCTTTCTTCAGATGAAGCCTCTGGTGCATCTGATCACTCAGATACCCAGGAAGAGTCCTTCCAGGTCTACGAGGATTCTGATGCGGAGGAATCTATTCCTTCTCCCTCTCCTCCTGAGAATATTTCTTTTGGGGAAATTCTCTACTCCATGAGAGAGCATTTTCAGTGGCAAGGTCAGGAATTCTCCGACTCCAGGAAGCGGCTTCGTACCTTCCTTAAGCTTCCCCAACACAGGCCTTTATCTATCCCTCCAGTGTTAGATGTACTGCATGATGTTTACTCAGATTCGAGTGCTTCTCCTGATTCTCTCCCCCCTGCACCTGTCAAGCCAGACAGATACTACAGGGTTCCTGAAACTCACAAACATTTATTTAAGGCCCATTCTGTTGATCTAGAAACAATTTCCCAGGGGCCAAAAGGGGTGGTCACATCCACGGCCAAAAATCCTTTGCCCTCAGACAGGGAAGCTAGGTCCCTGGAGAGGTGGGGCAAAAAAGTTTACACCTCAACCACTCTTGCCATGAGAGCCCTTAATTGCCTTTTTCATATGTTTCAGTATCAGGATTTCTTGATGGATGATTTGCAGAAAAAGTTAATCTCTCCTGAGCCTTTAGATAGAAAGGCCTTGCAGGATTTGGTCCATAACACTCAGCAGGTTAGCAATCATTTTCTTCAGTGTGGTTATGATGCATTGGAAGCTTCATGTAGGGCAGCTGTGACAGGGGCAGTCATTCGTAGACATGCATGGTTGAAAGAACAGGCATTGCCAGATCATGTTAAAGTAAAGCTTCTAGATGCACCTCTGGAAAAACACAAGCTATTTGGTGCTAATGCTCAGGATGTGTTGAAATCAATTGAGGAAAAGGCTAAATCAGTGCAAACAGTCAAGGATTTCCTCCAGGTTCAGCCACCAAGGTTCAGCAGGAATTGGCCTTCTAAGAATTGGTCCTTTCCAGACACTGACAAGTTTCAAAGGGGAAAAAACAGGCGTACCCGAGGAAGAGGGCAATACAGAGGCTCCTACAGAGGACGCCAATGGCAACCGACTAGTCAGAGAGGTGGCGCAGGGACATCCCCTGCTCCACAGGGACAATCACAATGACTTGACTTTGACACCGCCGACCAAGGCTCAAAGAGAAGCACCTTTGGGCGGAAAATTATCCTTATTTTCAAAAAATTGGCACATTTTAACAAAGGACAAATGGATTCTGGACATAATAGACCAAGGCTACAGGTTCCACTTCCATACTTTGACAAGGCATGCCAAACCTGCCACAAAATCAAAGGGCAGAGGCATTCAAACAAGTTTCAAAGCTGATAAAAATCAAAGCAATAGAAAAGGTTCCTCCTCAGGAACAAGGCCAGGGATTTTACTCAAGACTGTTCCTTGTTCCAAGAAAAGAAAAGCAATGGAGACCTATACTGGACTTGTCCGCTCTAAACACTTTTCTCATTGTACCAAAATTCAAAATGCTGACGCTACAGCAACTCCTTCCCATGCTGGGCAAGGGGTCTTGGCTGGTTACTCTGGACCTCAAGGAGGCATACCTGCATGTCCCAATCAGACACAGTTGCAGAAGATACCTCAGATTTCTTGTAGGGTCAGAGCATTATCAATTCTCAGCATTGCCTTTTGGCTTATCTACTGCGCCCAGAGTATTCACGAAATGCCTGGCATCAGTAATTGCACACTGCAGACTCCAGGGGATACAAATATACCCTTACCTGGACGACTGCCTTATACAAGCGGACAGCAAGCAAGCCTTGACAAAAAACTTGAATTATGTCATTTACTTACTACAGGCTTTGGGATGCACAGTCAACTTACAAAAATCAAGACTACTGCCATCCCAACAAATAATTTTTCTAGGAGCCAAACTAGACACAGAATCACAAATGGCTTACCTCACAGAAGAGAAGCAAGATCAATTGCCTCATTACTTCAAAAGCCTAGCAAAGCTCACCCAGATGACTGCAAGGAAAATCCTGCAGGCCCTGGGTTTCATGGCATCTTGCATTCTACTGATTCCACTGGCAAGACTACACATGAGAAAACTGCAATGGTACCTAAAAAGTCTATGGTCTCAACACAGCCACAACTTAGAAGCAATTATCCCACTCATCCCATGTCTAAAAAGGGAATTTTTGTGGTGGGCCCAAGCAAGCCAGTCAAACAAAGGTATGCCTTTCAACAAACCTCAAACAAGACAAACCATTACAACGGACGCCTCAGACCATGGATGGGGGGCGCACATGGACGGCAGATGCATTCAAGGGCAATGGGACCCCCCAGGAAGTACATCTTCACATCAATCAAAAAGAGATGTTAGCAGTAATTCATGCAATCGAGGCCTTCGGAAAATATCTTCAACAAGGCCATCTGCTAATAAAGACAGACAACACCACTGTTATGTGGTACATAAACAAGCAGGGAGGTACTCATTCTTACCCCCTCTGCAGACTAACAATGGCTCTTTGGGAAAAGTCCCTGAAACTGAACATACAGCTGCAATCCCAGTTTGTTCCGGGCAGGGACAGTGTTCTGGCGGACAGTCTAAGCAGAAACACCCTGGACCCGCACGAATGGATGTTGCATCCAGACATTTTTGCTCAAATAACTCACGCATGGGGGAGGCCGGACATAGATCTCTTTGCCTCCCACCTCAATCATCATCTGAAAAAGTTCTGCTCGAGGACACATCATCCACAAGCTTGGAGAATAGATGCTCTCTCATTCAGCTGGAACTCTCTAACAATCTATGCATTCCCACCTCTACCACTAATGACCAAGGTGTTACTGAAGATCAAAGCAGAGCAACCGAAAGGCATCTTAATAGCTCCAGATTGGCCAAGACAGCACTGGTATCCATTACTAAGGAGCATAACTTGCACCAAACCGTGGCCCCTGCCTCAATGGCCTCTACTCTTGACTCAGCACAATTACAGGACGGTTCATCCCAACCTGCAAACTCTGCAGCTGACAGCCTGGAGGGTTCCATGATTTCTACCCATATCTCTCTTTCCAAAGAAGTTCAACAAAAATTATTGGAAGCATGCAGACCTTCTACCAGAAAGATTTATTCAGCCAAATGGAAGAGATTCAGCATCTGGAATACCAACAAGGGACAGGATGCATCAGTAATGAGCATCCCACAGATACGGGAATACTTGGCAGAAATGCTGCATAGTGGACTTTCCTATTCTTCCATAAAAATACACGCTTCAGCAATTTCAGCATCATACAACACTGATCCTCCTGTGTTTTCACATCCTTTACTAAGACAATTCCTAAGAGGGATAAAGAATATCAAGCCTCCCAGAAAACCACCAGTGCCTGCATGGGACCTCAACTTCGTGTTGGAAAAATTAACTCTTCCTCCTTTTGAACCAGCAGCATCTTCAGAATTGCAATTTCTTTCCTGGAAAACAGTTTTCCTGTTGGCAGTTACCTCAGCAAGAAGAGTTTCGGAAATACAGGCCCTCATGGCAGTACCTCCATTTCTCATTTTTCATCAGGACTGGGTCTCTTTAAGAACCAATCCTTCTTTGATGCCAAAAGTGATATCCAGGGTGTCTCTAAATCAAGCAATTCACCTGCCCACCTTCTTCCCCAATCCGCAAAATAAAGGGGAAAAGCTGCTGCACACTTTGGACATACACAGACAGCTACGCTACTACTTGGACAGAACAAAGGCCAATAGAAAGTCTGACCAACTATTTGTAGCATACGCTCCTGGAGTACAACGAAAGGCAATTTCCAAACAAACAATTTCAAAATGGATTGGACATTGCATCAGATTCTGTTATTCTTTCCATGGAAAGGGTGTGCCAACCAATATCAGGCCACACACCACCAGAGCTACAGCCACTTCCATAGCCTTCCTAAGAGGGGTGGCTACAAAGGACATTCTAGAAGCTGCTACATGGAGCTCTGTGCATACATTTTCCAAGCACTACCACCTGCCTTTATATTCCAGATCCCGAGCAGGCTTTGCTTCGGCAGTCCTGCAGGGCATTTTAGCTACACCATCCTTGTCTTAGAGCCTACCACCACCAGCTTGGCTATGGTATTCAACCCATATGTAAGGACTGCAGTTGCATTCTTGAAGGACATAGTACAGTTTTGTACCTACCATAAATGTAGATGTCCGATAGATATGCAACTGCAGTCAGGTTTTCCCTCCCTTCTACCCCTCTGTGTATTGGGTCCACTTCTCTCCTTTTATACTTAGCTGGGGATATCTGTTATGGTGTATCTGTTTATTGCTATTGTGTTTGTCTGGAATTTTTATCCAGTTCTAAATTTAGCCTTCCTTGGAGGGCACCTGGCATCTGGGGCAAGAAACACTGAGGAAGATGGCGTCGGCTGATGCTTTTATACCCCGGCCGCTCTGACGTCGGTGAGGAGGTGACATCAGCCGACGCCGGACCCAGACTTTGGAATCCGGCCGACCGAGGGCTGCCTGAGGCAGGACAACCCATATGTAAGGACTGCAGTTGCATATCTATCGGACATCTACATTTATGGTAGGTACAAAACTGTACTTTCCTGCAGGCCTTGGGGTGCATGGCATCTTGCATCCTTCTAATTCCTCTGGCCAGGCTTCACATGAGAAAACTTCAGTGGTACCTAAAGAACCTTTGGTGTCAGCACTCACAACCTCCAGAGACCTCTCTCCCTCTTATCCCCTGTATAAGAGCCGAGTCTCTCTGGTGGGCAGGGGCCTGTGCCCAGAAAAGGAGTCTCTCCTTCACCCTCTACCCAACCAGGCAGACCATTACCACCGATGTCTCAGACATAGCTTGGGGTGCTCACCTAGAAGGCAGGTGCACCCAAGGTCTTTGGGATACCCAACACCTACCCTTACACATCAACCAGAAGGAAATGATGGCAGTACAAAAGGCTCTAACATCCTTCAAACCCCATCTCAAGCCAGGCATATCCTTATCAAAACAGACACCACCACAGTAATGTGGTACATCAACAAACAGGGAGGGACCCAATGTTACCCTCTGTGCAGGCTAGCCATGAACCTCTGGCTGACAGCCTCTTCCATGGGATTACACCTAATAGCACAATACCTGCCAGAGTTCAACAGCACCTTGGCAGATCACTTATGCAGAAACTTACTGGACCCCCATGAATGGCAGCTCCACAGAAAAATCTTTTTAAAAATCACTCAGGCATGGGGGACTCTGGAGGTGGATCTCTTTGCTTTGCATCTCAGCCATCAGCTGAAAAAATTCTGTACCAGGGAGTGCCACCACCTAGCGTGTAATGTGGATGCCTTGACCTTCCCCTGGTGTACGCATTCCTTCCTCTGCCTCTTATTCCCAAAGTACTGATCAAACTAAGGGAGGAGGAGAGACCAAAGGCCATCCTCATTGCTCCAGATTGACCCAGACAACATTGGTACCCCTTACTGCGCAGCCTGACCTTGCAGCCTCCCAGGCAGCTTCCCCTGATCTCAGACCTCTTAACTCAGGTGGGGGGGGGGGGTGCTTCACCCAGACTTGCAGATTCTCAAACTATCAGCATGGCTAATACTCTGAAGGCAAACAAGGGGCCCCTGTTAAGCAAACAGGTCCTAGATATTATCACAGAGGCCAGAAGGCCCAGCAGCAGAAAATCTTGCGCAGGAAAATGGAAAAGATTCTGTTCCTGGAGCCAGTCCAGAGGGGGCAATACCTCACAACTTTCCATCCCTCTTATCCTGGACTACCTAGTGGAGCTACTTAATAGTGGCCTGTTCTTCTCCTCTATTAAAATCCATGCTTCAGCCATTTCATCTCATTTTGATACAGAACAGCCCCTGATGTTCATCGTGTTTCACTGTTGCAGTCATTACAATTGGGTTATCCTGCTGGCAGGCTACTCGCAGTCGGCCGAGTTCCAAAGTCTAGGTCCGGCATCGTTTGCTGACGCCTCCTCCCTGACATCAGTACCGCAGGGGTATAAAAGATGCAGCCGACGCCATTTTCTTCAGTCTTTCTTGCCGCGCGGTGCCCGAAGCAAAAGCAGTTCACAAGTGCCAGTCGGCCGACTCCTGAGATTTTCAAATTTGAATTTCAGATCCGAAGTCTTCATTAAAGCTAAGTACCCCATTGGGGAAACTTTTTTCTTGCTCCAGACCGATGTCAGAAAAAGTTAATAATTGTATTTCTTGTGGGAAGCAAATACCTCATAAGGATTTTCATTCTTACTGTATTCCTTGCCTAGGCCCTGACCACGACATTGCTAGTTGTCGGTTTTGTGCTAGATTTAACCAACGCACTATTAAGCGTCGGTACGATTTTGCATTTCATTACTTTGGCAGAAGATTCAATTATATAATGCCGTTGGAACAGCCGACTACCGGAGTTTATAAAAAGCGCAAAGAAAAAGAAAAGGACAGGCATCCGAGGTCCAAAACCGACGACGAGGCTTCCGCTAGGCCTTTTGCTGGTTCTCAGTGAGGCGCTTTTGCAGCACCTGACGCCCGCTACCTCAGAGCCACAGGCCGCTCCCGACTCCCACGTGGAGCTAACTAGGCCGCTGCAAACTCAAGGTATTGGAACTCGGAAACTATTCCCTCAGATGGGTCCGGAGCCGCTGAGCAGGTATCTGCTTCTGAGGGTGTTTTCAGGCCTACACAGTTATATGTGAAACCAACTTCAGTTTCAAAGGCAAAGACTAAAGCAGCTCTAAAGACAAAGAAACAAGTACAGCATTCCCCTGGACAGGCCACCATGCCTAAAAACAGATGCTTAAAATGGCCAAAGACCTAATTACTTTGATCAGGGGTTCCCATCCCCCTCTTGATAAGAGGCCTAGGCAAGAGATAGAATGTGAATCTTCAGATCAGGTTTCCATTTCCTCTGATTTTTCTTCTGAACAGAAATATTCTCTTTCTCCCTATGAGGATTCTGATGCTGAAGAATCTATCCCTTCAGCCTCTCCTCCTGAGGATTATTCTTTTGGGGAGACCCTGCATACTATGAGAGAGCATTTCCATTGGGAGAGCCAAGATTACTCAGAATCCAAGAAAAGGCTCAGAAACTTCCTTTTATTACCTCAGCACAGACCCCTTGCTATTCCTCCTGTTTTAGACATTGTAGATTATGTATTTTCAGAGTCCAGTCTGTCTCCTGACTCTTTACCACCAGCTCCTGTTAAGCCAGATAGATATTACAGGGTTCCTGATTCACATAAATTTCTTTATAAAAACCCTGCTGCTGACCCAGAAACTATCTCTCAGGGTCCAAAAGGGGTCAAGGCTTCCACTGCAAAAAACCCTATCCCCTCTGATAGGGATTCAAGGGCCCTGGACAGATGGGGGAAAAAGATTTATACTTCTGCTACCTTGGCTGTAAGAGCTTTAAATTGCCAGTTTCATATGCTTAAATATCAGCAATATCTTATGTCACTGCTTAAACAGAAAATGTTGACAAATTCAGAATGTGCAGAAAACAAAGAAATGTAGGATTTATTGCATGCAGCTGAACAAGTGGGAAAGCATATTTTGCAATGTGGTTTCGATTCTCTAGAGGCCTCCTGCAGGGCCGCTGTTACAGGTTCTGTCATTAGGAGGCATGCTTGGTTAAAAGAACAGAATCATGTTAAAGCAAAACTATTAGATGCTCCATTACAGCATGATACCTTGTTTGGTGTTAAAGCAGAAGAGGTGTTGAAGAAAGTGGAGGACAAAGCTAAATCTATGCAAACAGTCAAGGATTTCTTGCAGGTACAGCCTCCCAGATTTAGCAGGAACTGGCCTACAAAAAATTGGTCCTTTCCAGTGTCAGACAGGCCACAAAGAGGCAGATACAGACGCCCCAGAGGCAGATCACAGCCCCAAGGCACATACAGGCCTAAACAATGGGGTGCTTCTACCTCCAAAAGTGGAGAGGATAAATCACAGCCATACAGGAAACAGTCTCAATGACTTTCCCCTGCCAGCACCAAGCACTTATCTTCTGGCAGCACCTTTGGGGGGAAATCTAGCACTTTTTTCACAAAACTGGCACATGATCACCCAGGACAAATGGGTCTTAAATATCGTATCACAAGGCTACAGGTTCCACTTTCACACCCTGCCAAGGCCAAACGGTATGCCAGACCTGCCACGCAATCAATGGGCAGAGGCACAAAAACAAGTTTCATCCCTCATGGACATGAGAGCCATTCAGCAAGTACCACAGCAAGAGCAGGGACTAGGAATTTACTCAAGGCTATTCTTGGTACCCAGAAAGGACAAAGCCTGGAGACCAGTACTGGACCTGTCTATCCTAAACACATTCCTGGATATTCCAAAATTCAAAATGCTAACTCTGCAGCAGCTTCTGCCCATGCTGGGCAAGAAGGCTTGGCTTGTGACTTTAGACCTAAAAGAGGCATACTTGCATGTCCCACTCAGACAATCATGCAGAAGATACCTCAGATTTATAGCTGGTTCAATGCACTACCAGTTCTCTGCACTGCCCTTTGGCTTATCTACTGCGCCCAGGGTCTCCACAAAATGCCTGGCACCAGTAATTGCATTTTGCAGACAAAGAGGAATACAAATATATCCTTACTTGGACGACTGCCTTATTCAAGCAGAGAACAAGGACATTCTACTACAGCATCTGGCGTTTGTAAAAAGATTACTAACAGGTCTAGGGTACACAGTAAACAAAAAGAAATCAAAACTCGTACCCTCTCAAGAGATAATATTCCTGGGTGCATGCTTAAATACAACTGCCCAGATGGCTTATCTCACACCAGACAAACACAACAACTGACTACTTATTTCAAAATGTTGGCAACAAAGACCAAGTTATCTGCAAGAAAAAGTCTGCAGGCTTTGGGCTTCATAGCATCCTGCATTCTGCTAATTCCATATGCAAGACTGCATATGAGGAAACTTCAATGGTATCTAAAAAAATGTTTGGACTCAACATTGCCACAGCCTGGAAACAATAATTACCCTCATTCCCTGCCTGCAACAGGAGTTTTGATGGTGGGCAAAAGCCTGTCACCACACGGGACAGCAATTCACCTTACCCACAGCCAGGCAGACATTGGCAACAGATGCATCAGATTATGCCTGGGGGGCCCATATGGCAGGAAGATGTATTCAGGGCACATCGTCCGCAAGTCAAATGCATCTACATATCAATCAAAAAGATGCTAGCTGTTCAGAATGCCCTGACAGCTTTCAACGATCTATTTCACCCAGGACAACTACTGATAAAGACGGACAATACTACAGTCATGTGGTACATAAGCAGGGAGGCACACGAACTAAGCAGAAACCTAATGGATCCCCACGAGTGGAAATTGGATCCACAAATCTTCAGCATGATAACAAGGAACTGAGTATGCCCGGACATAGACCTATTTGCCTCCCCTCACAGCTGCCAACTACAGAGATTCTGCACAAGGACTTATCACAAGCAAGCATGGAAAGCGGATGCTCTATCTTTCAGCTGGAAAAACCTAACAGTATATGCCTTTCCTCCTCTACCTCTCCTTCCCAAGGTACTCCTCAAGGTCAGGCAAGAGAAGCCAAAAATGATACTGATTGCCCCAGACTGGCCCCGCCAGCACTGGTACCCAATCCTAAAGAGCTTGTCACAATGCCCAGCTTGGACATTACCTCAAATTTCTCACTTATTGACCCAACACGACAGTCAAATACTGCACAGCCAACTCAGGACCTTAAACCTGGCAGCATGGCAGATAATGTAGCCATTCAAGACACACCTCTCTCTAAAGCAGTGATGGATGTTATTTTGGAGGCCAAGAGGCCTAGCACCAGAAAATCTTATGCAGAAAAATGGAAGAGATTCTGTGCTTGGAACCAGGCACAAGGTATTGACACGATTGTTCCAAATATTCCTCAGATTTTGCAATACTTAACTGAGATGCTGGATAAAGGCCTTTCCTTTTCATCAATTAAAATTCATGCCTCTGCCATTTCAGCTTATTACAATACAGAACCACCTATTTTTTCTCATCCATTACTAAGGCAGTACCTCAGAGGTGCCAGAAACATAAGACCTCCAAGGAGAGCACCAGTACCTGCATGGGACCTCAACTATGCCTTGGAAAAACTCACACTGCCTCCGTTTGAGCCAGCTTCTGCAGCTGATATAAAATTTTTATCCTGGAAAACAGCTCTGCTCCTAGCAATAACCTCTGCTAGACGAGTCTCAGAGTTACAGGCACTCATGGCTGTGGAACCTTTTATCATTTTCCATCCTGACAGGGCTTCTCTGAGGACAAACCCTACATTTATGCCTAAGGTAGTGTCTAGTGTGGCCCTTAATCAAACAATTCTTTTGCCTACTTTTTATCCAAACCCACAGAATAAGGGTGAGAGACTTCTACATTCTTTGGACATTCACAGGCAGCTACGCTTCTACTTGGACAGAACCAAAGCTTTCAGAAAGACTGAACAACTTCTAGTGGCATATGCTGCAGGGTCACAAGGAAAGCCTATCTCAAAGCAGACTATTTCAAAGTGGATAGGCCACTGCATTCATTTCTGCTGTTCACAGCATGGCAAATCAGTGCCTAAGGGCATTAGGCCACATTCAACCAGAAAGCAGCCACTTCAGCAGCCTTCCTCAGAGGAGTACCAACCAAAGACATCTTAGAGGCTGCAACTTGGAGTTCAGTGCATACTTTTACAAAGCACTATCACTTACCTCTCTACTCTAAATCCAGGGCAGGCTTTGCCACTGCAGTTCTGCAGGGCCTGATAGCCTCTCCTAATCCTATTTAGCACCAGCTTCCCAACCTTAGCTTTGGGATTCAACCCAATTGTAATGACTGCAACAGTGAAACACGATGAACATAGTACAGTTGTGTACCTACCATAAATGTAGATGTTCAAGTGTATTCACTGTTGCAGTCCAGGTTACCCTCCCACCATCCCCCTTTTCCTTTGCTGGGACTTATCTGTACTTCTCTATTCTATACAACCTATGTGGTGTATTTGCTTGTAGATGAAGAAAAAGTTGTTTTTTGTGCATACATGCTTATTGGCATCATTTAGCCTACCATTTTAAGGGCACCTGACATCTGGGGCAAGGAAAACTGAAGACATCACATCGGCTGCATCTTTTATACCCCTGGCGCACTAACATCAGGGAGGAGGCAACAGCAACCACCGCCAGACCTAGACTTTGAAACTCGGGCCGACTGCAGGTAGCCTGCCAGCAGGATAACCCAATTGTCATGACTGCAACAGTGCATACACTCGAACATCTACATTTATGGTAGGTACACAACTGTACTTTCTCCCATCCTTTGATTAAACAGTTCCTCAGAGGGGCTTCTAATATCAAACCTCCCAGAAGGCCACCCACTCCAGCCTGGGACCTGAATTATGTTTTGGAAAAACTAACCTTACCACCCTTCAAATCTGCTGCTTTAGCCGAGCTAAGATACCTCTCCTGGAAGACTGTTTTTCTTCTAGCCATCACCTCAGCCAGAAGGGTTTCAGAACTTCAGGCACTGGTGGCCATTGAGCCCTTCATCATCTTCCATGCAGACAGGGTCTCCCTGAGGACTAATCCCTCCTTTATGCCCAAGGTGGTATCTAATGTAACTCTCAACTAGGCCATACATCTACCCACCTTCTTTCCTAACCCTCAAAACAAGGGGGGAAGAATTCTGCACTCACTAGATGTGCACAGGCAGCTCAGATATTATCTGGACCATACTAAACCCTTCAGGAAAACAGACAAACTACTTGTCAGCTTTGCCCCAGGAGCAGAGGGGAAGCCCATTTCCAAACAAACCATTTCCAAATGGATATCCCACTGTATCCATTTCTGCTACAGATTGCATGGGACCCCCCCCCAAAGTCTATTCAAACCCATTCTACTAGGGCAGCCTCCACTTCCACAGCATTCCTCAGAGGAGTTCCCACCAGGGACATCCTGGAAGCTGCCACCTGGACTTCTGTCCATACCTTTATCAAGCATTACCACCTACCTCTATTTTCTAAGGCTAGGGAAGAGTTTGCCTCTGCAGTTCTGCAGGACATGCTGACCCATTCCTAGGTCTCTTACTTGATCCTATTACCCCTCACCTCAGCTTTGAGACTCCTCATAGAGGTGATGACTGCAACAGTGAAACAAGAAGAACATAGTACAGTTGTGTCCACTTACCATAAATGTAGATGTTCGAGTGTATTCATTGTTGCAGTCCTGTTTCCCACCCTCCTTCCCCTTTATATCTTCTTTCTTTAGGGAGACACAAGTTTCTAATGGTGGCTTTTAGCCACCAGCACCACTTAAACGTATTTACTTGGGCCACTGACTGGTTAGGGCAAGAAAAACTGATGTAATGGCGTCGACTGCCTTCCTTTATAGCACTGACGAACTGACATCAGGCAGCAAGCGATAGCAGCCGACGCAGAAAACATTGACTCTGGTATTCAGGCCGGCCGAGTGCTACTACAGCAGGGATAACCCCACAGGTGATGACTGCAACAATGAATACACTCGAACATCTACATTTATGGTAAGTGTACACAACTGTACTTTTCTCAGTCCCTCAGAAAATAGTACACAACTGTACTTTTCTCAGTCCCTCAGAAAATAGTATGAGTTGTTACAGAAAGATTTTCCAGAACCTACACCCATTCCTCCTTTTCTGTTTGCTTTAGAGGTTGTGTGTTTTACTGCCTGCAGTTTTCCTGATAGTTGATCAGCTGCCCCTGAAAAGGCAGATAGAATGTATAAAGCTCCTCAGTCTGTTAAATTTTTATACACTTTTCCCAAACCTGACTCAGCAGCAGCAGTAGTTTAAGTTGATCCTACTGCTGGTAAGCATTTAGTTGATTCCAATCTTAGTCTTTCTGGTAAGGATGGGAAAATTATTTGTAGGTATGGGGGAAAAAGTGTTTGCTTCTGCAACTTTAATTTTTTGTTAATTTTGAATTTTCAGACTCCTATATTAAAGTTTGTCCTATTTGTGAAACTACAAGGGATGTTTTTTTGTTTTTTTCTTTTCCTACAGTTTCTTCTTGTGAGGAAAATTCTATTTAAATAACTTAAGTTTCTTCTATTGCATAGGTCGCTACTTTTTGTTCACCGTGTGTGTGTGACTCTATTGATACTTCTTCCAGGGCTATGGCCATTTTGTTCTATTTTTTTAAACACCTTTATTGACTTATCAGTTGTGACATAGGCACATTTAAATTTATATAAAAGTAATCAAACTGTATTAAGTTAAAATTAACAAGCAATTATGCTTCTTATATATTGGTATATATATAACCTAAGCAGCATTACATACATTTTTCAGTTCCTGCCCATTTTTTAAACAAGAAACTTCTTTATTAAACCATCACTTACAACATAAACATAGATTTATATAAATGAAAACAAACCATACCAACACAGTCTTAGTTGCAAGCATTTTCCACCACAAACCATAGTGACACACTTCCATTTGCAAACATGCAAGCACAATAGAAGGTTCCTCCGACCCGACGATCAAGCCTACTAAGCGGAAGGCCAAAAGACCTAGGCCCAAAGCAGAACCTGGGCCTCTCCCTACAGATATCTCTCCCGAAGCACATGTGAGCTCAGAGACATCCTCCATCATGGATCTGGATCCATAGGCCAAGCCCATTTTACAGACCACCTTGGAACCAGACATAGGCACATCCAAAGAGGCCTCACAGGCATGGGCTGCTGATGTCCAGGGGAACTTAGGCTCATTGTGTCTGAAGGCCCAAGAGGAATCACCCAAATAGTGGTGAGAGAAGATGTTGAGTCGGATCTGGTTGAATGTAGACCTACTCCTGGCCCTCCTTCTTTGCATAGGACGGATATTCCTGCAAAGAAAAAAAACAGAAAACTAAGCATTCCTCTCCCCCTCCAGACCCTCAGAAGGAATAGCAAAATTTTACCCAAGGCCTCTTTAAGGCCTTCATGGCTCTGAGGCCTCCATCAGGCCAGCCAGATTCCCCTCTTGCCTGGTCTCTTTCCCCTCAAAAAACCAAGAGCACAAGCCACTTCAAAGAAAGATTGTTCCTCTGCTGAGGACAGTGATTCATTAGTTTACTAATCCCAAATTCCTTCCCCCTTGGACTACACTTCCCTAGAGGAAGATTCAAATAGGACAGAATTCCCTATGGAGATTTCCTTTGGTGAGACCATCTCAAAGACGAGAGAACATTTTAAATGGGACAGCTCACAAATGTATGAGGTCCAAAAGTGATAACTATGACTTTCTTTAGGTGCAGACCCCCAGTCCTTCTGCCATTCCTCCTGTTAATGCTTTCGCCTCCACATCTTTACACCCTGATTCTCAACCTCTGGCCCCTAAGAAGCCAGACAATTACAAAGTGTCTCAGGATTGCAATTTCATTTTCAAGGCCCCTGTGCAGACCCTTCTGTGATTTCAGTAGCCTCTGATAAGGCTTCCAATTTGCTTCCTTCCACTTCCCTCCTCCACTCAGGTGAGGATAGTAGGCAGTTGGAGTGACTGGGTAAGAAAATGTATACTTTAGTTCAGGGGTGTCCAACCTTTTCAGTTGCAAGGGCCGCATTGAGTCAACAGAAATGGTCTGGGGGCAAACAGCAAGTGAGGACCAAAAAAAAAAAGGTCTCTCGCATAAACTGAAGAGCAAAAAATAAATAAATAAATATATATATATATATATATATATATATGCGGACTAATACAGTGTCGAAAAACAAATGAACATTTATTACAACACACAAACTGATAAAATACTATGACTTCCTGTGTAACGTTATTAAACAGTTGTTAAATACCAAATTTCTCAACCTAGCTAACATATATTTCCCCCATAAATTAATTTTAATGATTGACTGCATTCCAGAACAGACATAAAATGGTAACAGCATCGGTATCAAAAAAGAAAAAAAAAAAGTCTGTAACGACACGGCAAAAGACCACAGGTATATGCGGACTAATACAAAGTCGAAAAACAAATGAACATTAAAAGAAAATTGCAGCACACATACAGATAAAATACTATGACTTCCTGTGTAACTTTATTAAACAGCTGTTAAATACCAAATTTCTCAACCTAGCTAACAGATATTTCCCCCATAAATTAATTTTAATGATTGACTGCATTTCAGAACAGACATAAAATGGTAACAGCATCGGTATCAAAGAAGTTTTGTCCAGGGTGAAATATCATGCATGAGCAACAAGCCCTAATCATGACAGACAAAGCCAGACTACTATTTACATTTAGACAAGTCCTAAATATGCATTGCACATAGATGGTTAGGTATGAATAACAAATTCTGACTTGTTTTAACAGGTAAAAGACATTACTTGAGTGACAAACTATTGGGAAAATCTTATTTCTTGAGTAATAAGATCAAACATTCATGAGCTAACTCCCATCTAATCATAGACATCGCTATCAGATGTTTCTCTTTCAGAACAAATATTGTCCCTGTACATTTTCAAGATGTGTTTTTCCTTATCCAGAGATAAGGAAAAAGGAAAGAGAATTATGTCAGTTTGGTATTGGGATACTATATGAGTTTCAGTAATTCAGCTTTTGTTATTATCTGTCAGAGTAAGCACAGAAGAACAAAACTTCAGTTAAAGTAATTGGGCCCCAACAAATGGGTTTACAAATAATGTTGCCTCTTTCTCTCATCTCTTTGTGTTTGACAGAGTTTGTGCTGGAGAAAACAAACAGCTTGACATTAATTACAATAAAGCTTAAGACACTGCAAGAAAACTGGATCAGTTTCTTACTTTTTTGGGGAAAAACTCCATACAAATAATAAATAAGTATTCTACTTTTGTATTAGCATAATGCAGGTCCTCCCAAAAGGGAACAGGGCAACAACTTCCAGAGGAAATCACAGCCGCCTCAACTTTTGCTATCTGTTTACCTGATTTATGTAAAAGCAAAACAAACAGCATTTGTTCATCTGAAAATGCGTTTAAAGCACTAGCGTCACACTGATTTAAAGTAATATTACCTTTGGAACAGTTGCATGGTAGAACCACTGGGCATACCAAAGTACATTTGTCGAAGTGTAATCAAGCTTTGCAGCATGTTATCACAGCATGCAGTGCACAAGTTACGACTTTAATAACCGCCACCTCTTAAGTCTGAGAAATAAACCGTGAGTGATAGTATATTGCTTCACTCATATATAAGACTAACACAAAAGTCATTTTACAGCTACTCCTCATGTCAAGTAATATCGAGAAGCTGGATTTAAAAATTCATTACTGATAAATGACACAATCAGCCAAGATTCAAGCTAAAAGCATTCAGACACTCCTTTGGAAATACTGGCATTTAAAAGTTTCTTTAACAAAAAATCATGCTTACAGCACTGTGCATGCTGCTGTATTACAGTATAAGCAGCAGGATTCGTAAAACCACTGATAACATGATACATCTCATAATGCCCAATACTTGCAAAGAAGGTGTGACCAGCAGTAGATTGTCTGACAAAACATAATGCTTTGTAAGGGCCAGTTGTTTGCCATGCATACATTGCTCAAATAATTTCTAATAGCAGTTCAGAGGAATACTTAATATGGAATTGAAATGACAGAACATATTCTATGGTACATCAATGCTCAGGCCAGAACAGCAGGACCAAGGAGTAAAACAGCAGTCTAAATATGCCTTCACCTGTATGTGATCACAATAATAATTATAGCATGTGAATTAAGCAACAAAGTTGAAAGGTATCAGCCGGTATTGTGGTCACATACAGGTGAAGGCAAAACGATGTCTAATTATGGCCTAACAGACTAATGATGGCTAACAGACACACGCAATCATACACAATCGCACACTCTTCTACTTTCATGCACACACACACTTTACTTTCATGCATACACTCACTCACTCGCACTTACCTATTACTGCAGTTAGGTCCTGTCCCTTATAAATCCAACGATGGCAAATCCATTCCATACAACTCTCTCAGCAGCGCGGAACACAGGCAAAAAGCTAAGGGTGCTTTAGCGCATGCGCACACCAACATTTGTCACGGGCGCGAAAAGCAAATGGAAAAAAAGTGCTTAAGCGCATGCGCACAACAATATTTGTCACGGGCGCGAAAAACAAATGGGAAAAAAAGTGTTTAAAGCTAAACTTGCGCATGCAAGGTCGCGGGCCGCATAGAAGAGCTCTAAGGGCCGCATGCGGCCCGCGGGCCGCGGGTTGGACACTCCTGCTTTAGTTACTTTAGCTTTCAGAGCCCTGAATTACCAGACACACATGAAGTACGCTACGGAACTTATGTCACAACTGTTTTAGATAGTGTCTGACATGCCAGACTCTGAAAATAAAGCCTTGGCATCCTCTTTTATTAATGCATCCTCACAGGTGTCCAGACATTTGATCAAATGCAGCTACAATGTAGTAGAAGCCACTTCATGAGCTGTAGCTTCTTCCTCTGCATTAAGAAGATTAGCCTGGTTGAGGCTTCAACCCCCTCCCTAAGTACATCAAGGTGAAGCTTATGGATGCTCCCCTGGACAACACCACTTTATTTGGCAAACCATCTGCCGAACTGTTCAAGTCCTGCAGGAAAAGATCAAGGAGTTAAAAAACCTAATACATATCTTGGTCTCTCCAGTCCTAAATTTCACAGGCACTACCGTAGGAAACAGGTCTTTGTACACAGGCAATCTCAGACCCCCCAAAACCTCCAAGGGGAACAAGAAAATGCATCAGTTTACCCTCTTTTTCCTCTGCTCCCCAGTTGGCTAAGCAGCACTTTCCTGGTAGAACGGGTTCTTCCTCCTAGCTGCTCAGAAAGTCCTTGCTCCCCCCCCTCTCCCTTCCTGCTTGGGAATCTATCGCTCAAGACTCTTGGGTCCTCAGCATCATAAAAAACAGATACTTTATGGTCTGGCACACACACTACCTGCTTTCAGGGGTATCCCTCAACCCCCAAAAGAGCAGAAACCTTTTTTCCTCCCAGTACTGCAAAACCTGCTAGAACAGGGCACAATCCAACCTGTGTCCCTTACCCAGAAAGGAAAAGGCTTCTATTCACACATGTTCCTGGTTCCCAGGAAGGAAGGCCCGAGGAGACCCATTCTAGACCTCTCCTAGCTCAACAACTTTTTGAAAGTGCCCTCCTTCAAAGTGCTAACTCTCCAGACTATCTTCCTCCTTATCCTTCCTCAGGCCATCCTAGCATCCATAGTCATTAAGGATGCTTATCTCCATATCCCTATTCATCCTAAGTACAGGAAACTCCTACATTTTTCTGTGGGCTCCTGGCATTTTTAATTCTCTGCCTTGCCTATTGGACTTTCCACTGCCCCAAGAGCTCTTCACAAAATGCCTAGCACCAGTGGTCACCTTCTGCTTATTCCAAGGCATTCAAATCTCTCCCTATCTTAGACGACCTTCAGTTCCAAGCCAACTCTCTGGAGGAACTGAAGTACAACCTCCACTCAGCCATATCTCCATATCCCCATTCATCCCAAATACAGGAAATTCCTATGCTTTTCTGAGGGCTCCTGGTATTTTTAATTCTCTTCCTTGCCTTTTGGATTTTCCACTGCCCCAAGAGCCTTTTAAAAAATGCTTAGTACCAGTGGTCACCTTCTGCTTATTCCAAAGCATTCAAATCTTCCCCTATCTAGACGACCTTCTGTTCCAAACCAACTCTCAGGAAGAACTGAAAAGCAACCTCCACTCAGCCATAGCCATTTTGCATTGCCTGGGTTTCACCATCAACTTAAAAAAAATCTACTCTTTCCCCATCTAAAGACCATGCTTTTCTGGGGTGCAGATTTCAAACCAACAATAAATGATGGTGTCTCTCCCCCAGAGAAGGCTCAGGAGATCTCCCCCTCAAACTCTTTTATATGCAAGACAGGTTCTACGAATTTTAGGACTAATGGCTTCTACCGTCCATGTGCTACACCTGGCAAGGCTCCACATGAGGAAATTCCAATGGTTCCTGAAATTAGTATGGTCTCAGCATGCCCACCCACTTGAATTTCCAATAACACTTCTACCCTGCCTCAAGGAGGAGCTCCAGTGGCGGATATGACAATTGTCCGTAAACCCAGGACTTTCCATTCACCCATTGCCTCCAACTCAGGACCTGTATACAGATACTTCGGATACAGGTTGGGCAGCAGCTCTGGGCCCACACACAGTTCAAGGTCAATGGACACCCTCTCAGAGGAAAGCCCACATAAATGTAAAGGAGATGAAGGCACTGATCCAACCCCTCCTGAGGCCAGGAAGGTTGCATATCTACACAGACATGATTGACTGTTCTGTGGTATCTAAACAAGCAGTTGAAGGACAAGATCCCACCTCCTTTGCAGACTAGCCTTACAGGCTTGGGAACTCGCCTGCCTACTGGAAGTATTTCTTTAGGCAGTATACATCCCTTCCAGTCAGAGCTCTGTTGCAGATACATACAGCAGATCCAGAACACAGGCCCATGAATGGATACTTCACAGGGATGTGTTCCCGGACGTTGTCCACCAGTGGGATATTCCACAATAGACTTGTTTGCTTCCCCTCTGAACAAACAACTTCCCAGATTTTGTTGCAGAAAACCACATCCGTAGGCATGGAAAACTGACATTCTGTCAATCTCTTGGCAGGTGAAGTTTTTTATGCATACCCTCCCCTACCACTCATCCCAAATGTCCTGCTGAAAATTCAACAGGACAAACCAAAAATCTTGCTGGTGACTCCCTGTTGGCCAAGAGAGCACTGGTTCCCCCTTCTACATCTAGCCAGGGGCAATCATCACAAGTTACCTCACAGAGTGGCCTTACTCACACAGAACAAGGGCTCCCTCATCCATCCACACCTGGAAAGTCTTCACCTGACCCTGTGGGTGATAGAGCCCTGATTCCTTTCAGACACCATTACTCTGAGGATGTGCTTCAAGTCCTGCAGGAGGCCAGGAACCCCATTACAAGGAAATTTTACCTTTCCAAATGGAAGAGATTTTCCTTTAGTGTCTTGCTAGAAACCTGGACCCTCTTATGGTGGATCCCCCAGTGATTTTTTTCATATCTGTGTGAATTGCTTAATGCGGGCTTAGCGTTTTCCTCTATAAAAGCACATTTGTCTTCTATCTTTGCATGTCTGCCTTTTTCTCCTCCTCTAGTTCCCAGATTTCAGGCCAAACAATTTCTAAAAGACATCTTCCACATTAGATCTCCCAGGAGACCTGTAGCCTCCCTCCCCATTGGGATCTTAACTTTGTGCTATAGAATGTGACTCAAGTGCCTTTTGAGCCAGCCTCCTGTATCTCCCTCAAACACTGTACCTGGAAAACTATTCTCCTGGTGGCTATTACATCCACCAGGCATGTTTTGAAACGTCAAGCTCTAATGGTTTCTCCTCCCTTCTTGAGCTTCCACAAAGACAGGTTTCCCTTCACATTAACCCTTCCTTCATGCCAAAGTTAGTTAATGAATTGTCCTTAAACCAGGTGATTCATCTACCTACCTTTTTCCCCTCTCCCCAGAGCAATAGTGAGAGGATTCTACACACATTTGATGTACACAAACAACTCCGGTTCCATCTGCACAAGACTAAACCTTTTAGAAAAATCAGACCAACTATTTGTGTCATTCCATCCCAGGGCTCTGGGATTGCCTGTATCAAAACTGGTCATTTTCAACTGGATTTCCAAATTAATTTCCTTCTACTATGCCCATCATGGTAAAGCCCTGTCTGGCACAGTCAAAGCTCACTCTAATAGGGCAATGCCTTCCTCAGGGGCCTTCCTCAAAGAGCTGGGCACTAACTCCATTCTAGAAGCAGCTACTTACTAACTGGATTCTATCTCCAGATCCAGGGCAGGGTTTGCCAGGGCCATTCTTCATGGTTTCCTTGAAAATTCTTCTGCCACCTCGACCTCCCTTTCTGCATAAGCTTTTGTATTCTCCCGTATGTAAAGAATACTGCAACAGATGAATAGAAGGTCATAGATTAGTTGTGTAAGAACTTACCATAACGATAGATGTCCTTCTCTTCTCTATTGCAGTATTCTGTCCAACCCTCCTTCCCCACTTCCTTCGGTGCTTGGATGCATTGATCCTCTTTCCCTTGGACTGTCTCTCTGCCTGGGGCTTCAGTTCTAAGGAAGGTGCGTGCATACACCACTTTTATGGCCTACACCTGATAGCAGCCTATGTCAGATGTACCGTGTACTCTACAGTAGTAAAAAACTTTGGTATACTGGCCAACATTGGGTCACCTTGGCAGGCAACTCCCTCATGTAAAAATATTGCAACAGAGAAGAGAGGGACATCTATCGTTATGGTAAGTTCTTACACAATTAATCATTCTCTGGCTCTACAGGGGTCTCAAACTCAAATGAGCACAAGGGCCACAAATAACACCAAAGATTTTTTGGTGGGTCACAAGTTCATGTCATCCACAAACTATACTTTTTTGTTAATGAAAAAACAACATTACAAAACTTTTATTTGAAGCAACAGGGGGGGGGGGGTACTGGATTTTACACTCAGACAAGAAGTGAGACTGGTATTTGGGAGTAGTGCCTTCATCCTTAGTGTGCATTTTAAATTTGTAGTTTTGAACATTTTTCCTGTAAACAATGAAATGAAACATATTTATAAACCAGTAATGACAAAACTGCCTATTTCAGAATGTTTCAGTCATAAAATACCACTCAAACGTCTGTCATTAAAATTCACCAATATCAGTCAATAATATGCACAGACTCTGCAGAAGTAAAAGTCATGTGAATAATTCCACATTAAACAGATCTATAAGTAATGAAGAGGTTGTTGCAAGCAAAAACTTTACATTACAGTGTTTCATCTACAAATTCAGTGCCTGCTGCCCTTGAAGAATAAATTGTCAATGTTACATTAAAAAAAATAGTATGCTGATAATTCTGCAATAGGGACTGGATGGCAAACCAGCACATGTTCATAGTTACTAGGCATCCCATCCAAAGGAGGACAAATTCAAGACTGCAGCATCACCTCTTAAAGTACAGCACAGTATCAGCAATAAATGGGTACCTGTCAAATCTTCGAACGCTCAAAATTTCGAACGTTATATGGTCGAGATCAAACGTTCGAAATTTTGAGTCCTCGAAGATAGACTTTCAACGGCACCGTACGGTGCAGATAGGGAGAATTTCCCTTTTCTGCACTGAAGTGTGGTCTCGGAGTTGGTATATTTAAGTAGGCGGGTGTTGGGGGGATGCAGATGGGCTAGCCCCCCCAACCTACACTGTTAGTGTTTTTTTCTGTGTTTTCTTTCTTTCTTTTTTTTTTTTTTTTTATGTTCGAACATCCAAATGTCGAACATTTGGTCTCGACCATGTAATGTTCGACATTTTGGATGTTCGAACATTTAACATAGACCCCAATAAATACATGCTGTGAGAATAGAACCCACAGCCTTCTGCATCAAAAGCAAGTATGCTACATGTTGTGCTAATAATGCTGCTTTCAGTTTGTGACGACCATTTGCTAAACAAAACAGTTGCACATTGAAAACAGACTTGGCATGAGCAGCAGTAAACTTCTGTTCTCTTGAAGCTCACAACTCCTTGAAATGCATTGAAGCTCATTTTTTTGGAGTAGTCTGGTAGTTGGAGTAGTAGGGGATTCAGGTTCTTTGCTCCTATAACCAAGGTACAGGGTTTAAGCCTGAGCAAATTAACTAACCTGCCACACACACACACACACACACACACACACACACACACACACACACACACCCTATAATATACCCTATAATAAACTGATACTGTGACACTTTATGAAATGTTCCAGGTAGGGTAGATCATCCTCCAGGCTTGCTTGTGTCAACCCTGTTGCACAACTTTGACATGCTGTCAAGTATGTGCTGAATGAAGGTTGTGCTGGGTTGCGAGGGTGGCCTAATGGTTAAGGTGTTTGCCTTACAAACACAAGGTGCAGGGTTCGAGTCTCACAAGGGATAATTGGCTAAGCTTAAAATGGCTCGCAAGGGCAGTTAGCTTAGTACTAATCTATGAACCTATGAAGTAATGTTAACTTAATTATCACCTTAATCTGCTCCACAAGACAGTGAATCTTAAGTTAGATCTCTTGTTCAAGGATTAACTCCCTAAGAGGGGAATTAGGGGTGGAAAGGGAAAAGGGATTTCCAGACGTACATTACAAGACAAACTACAGAGACACTCGGCAAGTAGTGCTGAAGGAAATCCAGCGAAGAGGATTGCAAACCTTACCACCATATGACAAAGAACTTCAACGTTATCCCCTTAGCTATACTGTCAAATGCATCAGTGCCAAGGGTTAAGGTAGTAAGGCATGGCAGTTCCAAAAGAGAGGACACAAAAAATAGTTCTGTTTAAAAACCCAATGTGACATTTCTTGTCAAGATTACTGTCTTCTGATGATGTTTTATGTTAAACATCACCAGTACATGGATAGAAACACACACTTAAAAAAAAAAAACAAACAAACAGTTTTGTTCTGAGAAAAGCAACAAATGGACAAAGTTTAAGAAGGCAGGTGCATTTCTGATTTTTTTTTTTTTACATTTTAAATATTGCTTGTCTACTACATGCGTTTAACATTTAGGTCTGGTGTTCATTGCTTTAGGGAAGCAACTATAACAAGATTTTTTTTTTCAAACCAGAAGTCTTGGCATATATTCTGACTGACTAAATTCAAGTTGTGCTTACTGGTTTTGAAGTGTAAACTAAAAAAACTGTGCCTTCTGCTTACAAAGGTACTCCTTCCTGTGTCATGATGTAAACAAATCTGAAGCGGCTTAAAATACAGTATCTCAGACTACATACTACACACCGCATTGGAGTACCGTACAGCACCCTTGTGGTTAAGACACAAAAATAATTTCCAGAAAAATGGTGAAGGGAGACAGGCATGCTGAAGACAGACTTGTAGATACTTACATACAATGCTGAAGGTCAGTTATGTAAGGAAGACAGATTTCCACACCCTATGGATGTGTGCAAAATAAAGAGAAGTTGCGACTGAGAAGTTTGGGACATTATCAGCCTTTACGAGTTTTGGTGCACCTGAAGCCGTTTAACACAGCTATAAAACTACCAATGATATCCACTGCCCATGTTTCATTAACTGTGCTGAAATGCCTGGTTTGAATCCCAAAACCCAGTAGACTGTTTCCATCATCCACAGAGTACAGCAGTACATCTGACAGTTGTCTTACCTGTTTACATGCAGCAGCCACCTTTTACCATCACCATGTCTCCAGGGTGGGATGGGTAGAGCACACTGTGACTTGTTTTCTGACGTTATGTGGTCTGTGAAGTATAAAATAAAACACACACACACCCGTACACCTTACTCATGGATAGTTGTTCTGTCTGGGCTTAATGTTTAATTTTGTGGAAGCAGGCAGCACTATTGGATGGTCATTCAAAAGCAGGCAGCAGGAATTTGTTGCATTTAAAGTCTGCACGCAAAAAGAAGAGCAAGCAACAGCAGGTGTGTCCGTCGATGCATGCAGGGACATATAGATGCTGAGACTGTACTGAGGTTGAAACTAGAAAATTTACCATTTCAGTAGTACTTTTTCCATTTTCAATAGAACATAGTGAAGTAAAAAAAAAAAAAAAAAAAACATAAACGGATAGTGAAGCGGGGCCACATAAAACTACTTTGCGGGCCACGTGTTTGAGACCTGTGCTCTCCAATATGTATGTGAGTTACTGTCCTATAGTCTTTCTTATTCCTCTGTTCATTTATTGGCCATTTCAGCATGTCTGCCCAAGGATCCTCCTCTTTCAAGGCAATCTCATGTCAAAATGTTCTTCAAAGGGGTTTTGCATGAGAGGTCCTGATGAAAACTGGTAGCCCATCCTTGGATCTTAATTTTTTGTTAGAGAAGCTAACACTTGCTCCATTTGAATTTGCTAATCTGGCTGACTTAAGGCTGTTAACATAAAAACAGTTCTACTGATTGCTCTGATCTCTGCAGAAAGGGTATCTGAGTTGCAAGCTCTTATGTTGAGTCAGCCCTATCTCATTTTCTATAGGGGTCATGTTTCTTTGATATCTAATCCTTTTTTTGCCTAAAGTGGTGTCTGATTTTACTTCAAGTCAAACTATCCATCTCACCGTTTTCTTTCCTGAACCTAGTAATGAGGAAGGAAGGGTACACCATACCTTGGATAGTAACAGACAACTCTGGTACTATCTTGACAGAACTAAATTTTTCAGATTTTCAGATCAGTTCATTTCTTTTTAAGGTAAAAAGAAGGGGCACTCTGTGTCAAAACAGACTATTTCCAAATGATTGTCTAAGGCTGTTACTTTTTGTTATACTTGCCATAACAAAATTATTCCAGACAGGTTCAAGGCCCACTCTAACAGGGCCTTGGCTTCATCTCTTCATCTATGCTTTTTGGAAAAGGTTAGATTCTAAAAGTATTCTAGAAGTTGGTACTTGGTTCTGTTTACATGCTTTTACAGTACACTGTAAGATTGTTTCCTTTTCTAGGTTGAGATCAGGCTTTGCTAGGACCATTCTCTAGGTAGACTCTTCTCCTCCCACCTCCCAAATGTAGTTAGCAAAGGTACTCTATCCATATAGCTAAGGCTACTGCAGTAATGATCAATATGATGAACATAGTACAGTTGTGTAAGTAAACTTACCATAACAGTAGATATTCTAATGATAACTGCTGCAGTAGCATCAGCAGTGATCATTGCTGCAATAACCGCTCCCTCCCTCCATACCCTTGATGTTCTTCATCTCACATTGCTGCAGTCCTTACACTTGGGTAGTCCGCTGTCCTCGGTCGGCCCGAATATCAAAGTATTAGGCTGACGTCGGTCAAGGCGCTTAAGACTGACATCAGGACGTCAGGGTACAAATGCGCATGACCGACGTCATATCCTCAGTCTTTTTTGTCGCATGGTCCGATGCAGAAGCAGCGTTGCAAGTGCCATTCGGCGTTCTGAAATTTTTTGAATTCGGAGTTTCAGACCGAGTCAAAGTTGGCTAAGTACCCCGTTGGGGAATATTTTAGTTTTTTCTTGCCTCAGTGGTTTACCGGATGTCAGAAAAAGTGAATAACTGTATTTCTTGTGGGAAACAGATACCGCATAGAGATTATCATACTTTGTGTATTCCTTGTTTGGGGCCTGAGCACGACGTTGTTGGGTGTCGCTTTTGTGCTAGGTTCAATAAGCGCACTATTAAGCGAAGGTTAGATTGTGCCAGGTTGGTCTTTGGGAAGCGGTGCAATTATAAGATGCCGTCGGATGCTCCGATGCCCGCTTCTTCGAAGAAGCGCAAGGACAAGGCAGCTAAGCCCAGGCTAGAAGAGTCGTCCGTACCGGACGCCTGTGATGTAGAGGCGTCAGTGGAACCGGTGGTTCCGCCGGAGGCTTCTCTGGAGTCCCAGGGGGAGACTTTGTTATTGCAGGATGTGGCCTCTCAGGAGGCAGGTCAGGCTGAAGGGGCTTCTCAGGTTACTGTACTCCCCTCCCTTCCTAGGGTGGTTAGGCCCTCTCCTTCTGTTTCTAAGGCTTCTCCCAGGGGCAGGCCAGGTTTAGCTTCTGTTGGGGTCACTCCTAGTTCTTCAGGATCTGTGCCCAAGAAGCACATGCTTAAAATGGCAGAAGATTTAATTACTTTGATTAGAGGTTCTTTGCCCCCTCCAGATAAGAGGCCTAGGGTGGAACCAGAGTTGGGGAGTTTTGAGCAGGCTTCAGATGTTTCAGAGTCTTCGGCTGAAGACTTGCAGGAGTACTCTCCTTATTCTGATTCTGATGCAGATGATTCCACTCCTTCTGCTTCTCCTCCAGAGGATTTTTCTTTTTCAGAGACTCTTCATTCCATGAGGGAACATTTTAAGTGGGAAGGTCAGGACTTCTCTGATTCCAGGAAAAGGCTTAGGGAATTTTTTTTACCCCAGCATAGGCCTTTGGCTATACCTCCTGTTCTGGATGTTGTGGAGGATGTGTTTGCGGAGGCTTCACTTAATCCTGATTCTTTGCCTCCTGCTCCTGCTAAACCGGATAGGTATTATAGGGTGCCTGAGGCTCATAAATATCTTTATAAGAGTCCTAGGGCGGACCCAGAAACTGTTAGTCAGGGACCTAAGGGTGTCAAGGCTTCTGTGGTGAAAAATCCGGTTCCTCCAGATAAAGAGGCCAGAGCTTTGGATAGATGGGGAAAGAAAGTCTATACTTCTTCCACCTTAGCTATGAGGGCTTTGAATTGCCAGTTTCACATGTTGAAATATCAAAACTATCTTCTTTCTCAACTGAAATCTAAGGTTGATGCTCTGGCGGAAGGCATTGAGTGTAAGGAACTACAAGATTTGGTACATGTCTCTGAACAGGTGGGTAAGCATTCTTTGCAATGTGGTTTTGATGCTGTACAGGCCTCGTCTAGGGTGGCTGCCACTGGGTCAGTACTTCGCAGGCACGCCTGGCTGAGGGATCAGAATTTGTCTGAACATGTTAAGACTAGGATTTTGGATGCTCCTTTACAGTCTGATGTGTTGTTTGGTTCACCTGTGGAGTCAGTCTTGAAGAAAATGGAAGACAAGGCTAAGTCTATGCAGACTGTTAAAGATTTTTTGCAAGTCCAGCCTCCGAAGTTTAGTAGGAATTGGCCTGCTAAGGGGTGGACGTACCCTTCTTATGATTCACAGTCTAGGGCTAGATCTAGACGTGGTAGGGGCAGAGCTCAGAGCTCCTTCAGACCTAGAACAGGGAGTTCTCCTGCACAATCTTCAGGTGAGGGCAGGGGCCAGTCCTTTCGTAAACAGGCCCAATGACCTACCTTTTCAGCTGCCAGATCCTTCTTGTCTGGCAGCACCTTTGGGAGGAAGGTTGGCACTTTTCAAGGAAAATTGGAATTTGATTACCCAAGACAGATGGGTATTGGATATCATACACCAAGGTTACAGGTTTTATTTCCATACCTTGCCTCCTTTCAAAGGCATGCCGGACGTTCCTCCTCAGCAAAGACTAGAGGCTCACAAACAAATTTCTCTGCTGCTCCAAATAGGGGCCATACAACCGGTCCCTCTGCCAGAAGTGGGCCTAGGATTTTATTCTCGCCTGTTCCTAGTACCAAAGAAGGGGAACACGTGGAGACCAATTTTGGATTTATCTATCCTCAACACTTATCTGGACATTCCCAAGTTCAAAATGTTGGCGTTACAACAGCTTTTACCTCTGCTGGGCAAAGATCACTGGATGGTGACTCTGGATCTCAAGGAGGCTTACCTTCATGTTCCTATCAGGCTAAGTTGCAGGAAGTATCTGCGTTTTCGGGCTGGGACTTCTCATTATCAGTTCTCTGCATTGCCCTTTGGCTTATCTACTGCACCCAGAGTGTTCACGAAGGTTCTGGCTCCAGTGATAGCTTTCTTCAGGCTAAGAGGAATACAGATCTATCCTTATTTGGACGATTGCCTGATTCTGGCTCAAGGAAAGGACGAACTTCTTCATCATTTACACTATGTGATAGCAGTGCTAAGATGCCTGGGGTATTCTGTGAGCGAAATAAAGTCCAGTCTAGTACCCTCTCAGGACATGTGCTTTCTGGGTGTGAGACTGAATACAGCATCCCAGATGGCCTTTTGACCCCGGACAAACAAAAGAATCTTTCTCTTTACTTCCATCAATTGTCTCATCAGTCCAGGCTGACTGCAAGGACAGTCCTTCAAGCCTTGGGGTTCATGGCATCTTGTATTCTGGTGCTTCCCAATGCCAAACTGCATATGAGGAAGCTACAATGGTATCTCAAAATGTATGGACACAGCACTGCCAAGATATGGACACTGTCATTCAGATAATACCTTGCATTCAAAAGGAATTTTTGTGGTGGGCTCAGGAATGTCACCTAAACAAGGGACTCTCTGTGACCCGGCCAGAGGCGAGTCAGATTCTAACGACAGATGCCTCAGACAAAGCTTGGGAGCTCATCTAAATGGAAAGTGGATACAAGACACGTGGCCTGCCAGACTTCTACATCTACATATCAACTTGAAGGAGATGTTAGCAGTCCAATTTGCATTAATAGCTTTCAAGGATTTACTTCTTCCAGGGCAGGTGTTGATTCTAACAGACAACACAACTGTCATGTGGTACATCAACAAGCAAGCGGGAACACATTCTTATCCTCTATGCAGACAAGCAATGATTTTGTGGGAGACTGCTCTCAGTTTACAGCTAAATCTTCAGGCAAGGTTTCTGCCGGGAGCACAGAACTCCTTAGCAGATGTGTTGAGCAGACAAATTATGGATCCCCACGAGTGGAAATTGGATCCTCATGTATTTCAGAAATTGACAGTGTCATGGGGAACTCCAGACATAGATCTGTTCGCTTCTCCACTAAACTACCAGCTGCCAAAGTTTTGCACAAAAGGTTTCATCCCACAGCTTGGAAAGTGGATGCTCTTTCATTCAGTTGGAGCAATCTTCATGTGTATGCCTTTCCACCTCTGCCTCTCCTCCCAAAGGTACTTCTGAAGGTCAGACAGGACAAGCCAAAGATGATTTTAATAGCTCCAGATTGGCCTCGACAGCACTGGTACCCACTACTGAGAAGTCTGATGCAGGAGCCTCCATGGCCTTTACCTTCGATTCCACACCTGCTGTCTCAGGAGAACAGTCATTTACTCAATGTCAAACTTCACTCTCTTCACCTGACAGCCTGGCATATTCTGTTTTAAACCCTGGAGGGTCTCAGCTTCCACAGCAAGTTTTGAATGTTATTTTGGAGGCCAGAAGGCCTAGTACATGGAAAGTGTATGCAGATAAGTGGAAGAGATTTTTATTTTGGAGTGCAGCAAAGGCATTTGATGTTTCTAAGCCTAATTTAAGTGTGGCTCTTCAATATCTCACTGAGTTACTGGACAAAGGTTTGTCGTCCTCTTCTGTTAAGGTTCATGCTGCAGCAATTTCTGCTCACTATGACTGTGACCCACCATTGTTTTCTCATCCTTTGTTTAAGCAATTCCTTAGAGGGGCAAAGAATATAAGACCCCCACGGAGAGCTCCTACTCCTGCTTGGGATCTCAATTTTGTGTTGGAGAAACTCACTCTACAACCTTTTGAGCCTGCAGCTACTGCTGAGTTGAAATATTTATCATGGAAGACTGCTTTTTTGTTAGCCATTACCTCTGCGAGAAGGGTTTCTGAATTACAGGCCCTTATGGCAGTTGAGCCTTTCTTAATTTTCCATAAGGATAGGGTATCTTTGCGTACTAATCCTTCCTTTATGCCTAAAGTGGTTTCTAGTGTGGCTTTAAACCAAACTATTCATTTGCCTACTTTTTATGCAAACCCCAAAATAAAAGGGAAAAGATTTTGCACACTTTGGATATACACAGGCAGTTGCGATATTATTTGAGCAGAACTAAAGGGTTCAGGCAGTCTCAGCAGTTATTTGTTTCTTTTGCTTTGGGTTCTCAGGGCAAGCCTGTGTCAAAACAAACTATTTCTAAGTGGATTGGGTTTTGTATTGCTTTCTGTTATTCCCATCATGGTAAGGAGATTCCAGCTGGGATTAGGCCTCATTCCACTAGGGCTACTGCCACTTCTACAGCTTTTTTAAGGGGGGTGGCAACTAAAGATATTTTGGAGGCAGCTACTTGGAGTTCAGTGCATACTTTCTCTAAGCATTATCACCTTCCACTTTACTCTAAATCGGGGGCTGGTTTTGCCACTGCCATTTTACAGGGCATTTTGGCAGCTCCTACTGCTTTATAGCTTTGCCATCCTCCCTTATCTCTGCTTTGGGATTCTACCCAAGTGTAAGGACTGCAGCAATGTGAGATGAAGAACATAGTACAGTTTTGTACCTACCATAAATGTAGATGTTCGAAGATCCACATTGCTGCAGTCCAATCCTCCCTCCTTCCCCTCTGTAGTTAGAGGCGGTTGTGTGGTGTGGGTTGTACATATTGTGAATGTTGTATATATTGTACATATGGTTAGTACAAGGGTGGTTGGTTGTTTTTTGCTGTCTTTTGGTTTTGACCTTTCTGTTTAGGGTCTTCTGACATCTGGGGCAAGAAAAGACTGAGGATATGACGTCGGTCATGCGCATTTGTACCCTGACGTCCTGATGTCAGTCTTAAGCGCCTTGACCGACGTCAGCCTAATACTTTGATATTCGGGCCGACCGAGGACAGCGGACTACCCAAGTGTAAGGACTGCAGCAATGTGGATCTTCGAACATCTACATTTATGGTAGGTACAAAACTGTACTTTTTTATGGTGTGCTTGTTATGCCAGGGTGTGGACATTTATTTTTTGATGTTCCTAGCACTGCCCTTGGAGGGCTCAGCCTTCCTGTCCCTGCTGGCAGGAAAGCTGTGAAGGGTTTTTGTCCCAGTCTTGTCTCTTTGTGAACTCAGCTCGCGCTACCTAACAGTTTGGGCACTTGGAAGATGCCCTAAAGATTTGGAAGATGGCCAGCTGTTATATTCTTGGCAGAATATAACCCATATAGCTAAGAATGGAACATGTCTCATGGAACCTAATTTTGGCAAATGCAAAATGCATCAAGTGCTGTTAGCCAAAAATTGCTTTCTCTGTCAGTGGAGTTTGCTTTTTTCTCCATGGTTGTGCTACCTCGGAGTTGATATGTGTATGTGTGGGTCTACTTCTTCTCATCGAAAGGACACTTTACCGAATAACAGACAGCAGAGTCCACTTTAGTGAAAGTGCACTTAAATGAAAATGCATTTTTACGAAGAACACTTAAAGAACAGTCGACGGTTCCGGGATCCTGTGGTAGTACAGGTGTGTTAATTTTTAATTGCTGTTGAGCTGTGTGTTCATTTCTAATTGCCGTTGAGCTTTTTACAAGAGGGGAACCTGTAATGTTGAGAAAACTTGTTCTAGATCATGGTACAGTGGGGATAGGGAAATCCTTTCCCCATTGTAGTACGATCTTGGAGTTAGTAAATATAAGTAGCAGGGGGTGTGGGAGGTGCAGGGAGGCTTGCCCCCCTGCAAAATGTATTTGCAGTATTTCTTTTTTTGTTTGTTTTTGTATTTTGTATTTCATTAAAGTGTTCTTTGTGAAAGTGCGTTTTCATTTAAATGCACTTTCACTAAAGTGGATTCGGCTGTCTGTTATTTGGTAGTGTCCTTTCGATGAGAAGTAGAGCCATGTGTGTCTGTGTGTGTGTGTGTCTATATATATATATATATATATATATATATATATATATATATATATATATATATATATGTATATAGATGTGTGTGTGTGTGTGTGTGTCTGGGGCTGTTCCTCCTCATGGGGAATGCAGGGGGGCTTGCCCCTCTGCAAAAACAATATTGTTGAGTTGTTTGTTGAAGGTGGTTTTGATGAACACTTTTGCATTTTTTTTTCCCATTCATTGAAATTACCTTTGACTCAACATGAATAGTAACTAAGACTACTGCAGCAGTGATATTTACTGTTATGGTAAGTTTTACTTGTACAATTGTACTGTCTTCTTAACCTTAGGTCAGTAGCCATCTCTTCATTGCTAGAGGACTTTGAGAATGTGTTTCTGAATGTATCAGTGGAGCCTGACTCCCTTTCCTCTGCTCCCAGTTAACCTGACTTTTTTTTATAGGTCAGTGATTCCCATTATGTACCAAAACTTAGTGGATCCAGGTATGGTGTCCCTGGATCATAGCAAGGGATCGATGTCTCCTACCAGAAATCCTATCCCAAATGACAAGTGCAGCAGAGCTCTTAATAAATTTGGGAAAAAGGTAAACACAACTGTTACCTTAATTTTTAGGCATTAAACTGCTAGTCCCACGTTTTCTTATCAACAGATCCTCATGGTGCAGATGAGAACCATGGTAGAGGGGTTTGAAGATAAAGACCTGAAACAAGAGATGTTAAGTTGTCAATCTCGCCTTCATTCTTGCTTGATGGGTTCGGAGCCGATCCTCGGCTCCGACTCGGCACTTTGCTAAGCTCGAGAGTCACTTTTACCAGCTCGAGGCAGCCCCATATCCCATGATGCAAGGCGGTAATTACCCAGATCTCGTTTGCCGCTTCGCTGATGAGGTCCTCCTTTTGCCAGCTCCTGGTAAGTGTTAGTTTTAAACTACTAGTTGCCCCAAAAATTTAATTTTAACAACTTTTCTTTAAAATACTTTCATTTTTACTTAATTGTAAGCCCTTTTCTGACTAAAATTATTTTTCCTTCCCTTTCTTTTTAGTCAGGCCTTCATTCCCTCCCATCCCCCCCTGTTAGGGTGTGTGTGTGAGAGGTTAATTATTGTTTAAGTTACAATCTTTAGTTGTCTGATTGGGACTGTGTGTGTGTACTGTTTAGTGTACTGCCATGTCCAAAGAAAGGGTCTCAGGCTTTAAGAAGTGTGACTCGTGCTGTCAGATGATGTCTCTGACAGACGGTCACACTTCTTGCTTATATTGCCTGGGACCTCTCCACCTGCAGGACTCCTGTGCAATTTGTCACTCCTTTAGCCAGAGAGTCCTGCAGGAGAGGAGAAATAAGTTGATTTTAAGGGGTCTCCTTAAACCGGAGGGCTCTCCGGCCAAATTGGCTCCGAGCAAGACTTCAAAATCTTCCAAGGCCCAGGCTTCTGTATCTAAGCCGGTGGCCTCGGCTCCGACTTCTTCGGAGTCGAAATCGGCTCCGGCTGGAGCCGATTCTGTCTTGCCAAAATCTTCGGCACCGATGGCTATCGGTGCCGATACTGCTATGGTCACCTTGGTGTCGGCTCCGACTGGCTCCGACCACCATGTGGCTCAGGCTTCGGTGTCGGCGCCGACCGGCTCCGACACCGTTACTGTTATGTCTGTATCGGCTCCGGCTGGAGCCGATGCATCGAAACTTTCATTCGTTGCCGATAAGTTATCGGCTCCATCTGGATCTGTGGTCTCTTCGGCTCCGATTGTTCCTTCGAGGAAGAAGTCCAGGTCCCCTTCCTTGGAACCGATACTTTCGGCTCCGGCCTCACCTCTCCTTTCGGAGCGGAGCCATCAGAGCCGATCATCCAGGTCATCCAGGCTTTCAGACCATGATTTAGAGAGGGTGGTAAGTAGATTGTTGAAATCACAGGCACTGGCCCAGATGCTTCATAGTCCGTCTCAACAGATGACTGTTAGTCCACACCCTCTTCAAGTTCCTCCTTTGACTCTACCTCAGAGTTTGGAGCTGGAGTCTTCGGGGATAGTTGCTGCTACGGCTGAGGGGCAGATACCCCCCCTTCTGCACCCTCTGCATCTACTCTTATCTCCTCTTCGAGACCTTCCTTGGAGGGATTCGGTGGTTGGGCTTCCCTGGTCTCCTCCGAGGGGGTGAGTGGCATCGGACCCTTGTCCGACCCCGCTCTTCCCCTTGGAGCCTCGGCCTTGGTGAGCTCGGCTCCGACATCTGCCTCGGAGCCTTCCCTTTCAGTGGGCCCGGGAGTCCTGGTTTCTTCGGAACAGGCTCTCTCGGATCTCCCTGGGAGGGGGGCCTTCGAGGTGATGAAGAGTGTGCTGGCCACTGGGCTCAGCCAGCAGTCTATTCCCTTAGCTCCTCCCCCTACAGTGCCTGTCGATATCTCTTTCATCTCTCTTGCTCCCGGACCCAGAGATCCACCGCCTCAGGTTTCCCCACTGGGAATATCCCCCTCTTCCGAGGATTCTCCTGACCAGTCAGGAGATCCTCCGCGCAAGAGGACTTGTAAGAGGAAACACCTAGACTCCCCTGAGTCTATCACTTCAGATACCGACTTAGATGAGTCGGAGGGATCCCCAAGATCCCCCTTTGAGGATGTCTCCTTTTCAGACATCCTAGAACTCCTAAAACAGAGGGGAAACTGGCCCTCCACAAATCCCTCTGAGGATGAGTCGGTATACCTAGAGGCGTTTGGATCTCGGCCCTCCACCTCCTGGGTGTCTCCGCCTTTCAACCCCCTTATGGAGGTTATTGCTCGAAAGGCTTGGGCTGCTCCTGACTCTATAGAGCCAGTTCCTAGGAGGCCGTCTAAATTTATTACAGCCCCTTCGGAGAAGCAATTCCTTACGAAAGGTGTCCCTGTTGATGCCATGGTGGTGGCGGCCGCCACTAAGAAGGAACTTGCAGATCCTTCCGTACCAGTCCATCCTCCTAATAAGGATTCTAGGACCATGGATAGGTATGGCAAGCGGATATTCTCCTCAGCGACCTTTGCCATGCGCTCGCTGAACTACTTATGTCACTTCACCAGACTCCAAAGGGACATCCTTAAGGAATTAGGTGAAGTAGTGCAGGATCCTACGGCTGCAGGGGCTCAAGAGAAAATTGCTTCTCAGCTAGGAATCCTTAATTCTATAGCTAACTCCTCCATGCGACTGATATCATATGCAACAGATGGAGCGAGTAGAGCCGCAGGTACAGGGGTGGCTCTTAGACGTCAATCCTGGATGCGGCTCTGTAATTTTGCGGATCCCTTTAAGGCGTCCTTCACAAACTCTCCCTTTGACTGGTCAGCATTGTTTGGCCCTCAAGTGAAGGATACATTGACCAGGTGTGAGCAGGACGGCAAGACTCTTTCTGCTGTAGGGGTCCGTTTTTCCACCCCTTCTAGACCTTACCCCAAAGGACAGAAGGGTGGAAAGATGTGGTTCATAAATCCCAAGGAGTCACGCCGGATACACGTGGTCAGTTTACCCCTAGAGGCAGAGGGGGTAATAATAACAGATGCCGCTCTAGAGGCAGAGGGGGTCCACAGAACCAGGGAAACAGAGAGCCTCGCTCTGACAAGCCCTTCCAGCATCCCTGAGATGTTGCCCGACTGTCCATCCTTGGAGGCAGTCGGGGGAAGACTATCGCTGTACCCAGAAGCCTGGCGTTCCCTCTCTCAAGACAGATGGGTACAGTCGATTATATCCGAGGGTTACAAAATTCCTTTCGAGGAAAGTCCTTTCTCTCACAAAAATTCCCTTCCAGATGTACCACCCTGTCTAAGGGAAGTTGCAGAGTTAGAAGTATTAAAACTTCTACAAAAAAGAGCCATTCAGCCAGTTACAACAGACCATTCAGAGCCCGGAATCTACTCAAGATTCTTTTTGGTCCCCAAAAAGACAGGAGACTGGAGACCAATACTGGATCTCAGCAGACTCAACAAGTCTGTGAGAAAGACAAGATTCCGAATGGTCACACTTCAATCAATTTTGCCCTTCCTAGAGAAGGACAACTGGATGTGCTCAATAGATCTTCAGGATGCGTACTATCACATAAAAATTCACAGACGCTCCAGAAGATTTCTCCGCTTTCAGCTGGGGTCCAGTCATTTTCAATTCAGAGCCCTGCCCTTTGGTCTCACTACAGCCCCCAGAGTGTTCACCAAATGTATGGCAGTGGTCACGGCTCACCTGAGGCGTCAAGGATTCCAGGTGTTTCCGTATCTCGATGACTGGCTCCTTTCAGCCACCACCAGGCATCAACTTCTTCAAGCCAGGGATTACACACTAAATCTCTGCACTCGATTAGGAATTTCGATAAACTACGAAAAATCCTCCTTATTGCCCTGCCAGTCTATTACCTTCCTAGGCGCAAACTTAAATACTGTTCGGATGTCAGCAACCCTCACAGACCAAAGAATCTCAGATATACAAAGTCACGTGAGGATCATCCTTCCCAGCAAAAAGGTGCAAGCCAGAATGGTCCTGAAGGTGTTGGGACTCATGGCTGCGGCTATTACCCTTCTTCCCCTGGCCCGCTTCTACATGCGTTTGCTTCAATGGATGTTGTTCACTCAGTGGTCTTGTCAACAACTTCCAATGCGTCACCAAATCCTGGTGACACAAAATTGCAAGAATCATCTTTCATGATGGATTACTTCCCCCCAGATTCACCAAGGCAGACCCTTTGTATCCCCGGCCCCGGTAGCCACTGTCACTACGGACGCCTCCCTGATCGGGTGGGGGGGTCATTATCAGGGCAGGATGGTTCATGGGACGTGGCAACCGTTCGAATACCACCTGCACATAAATGTCCTAGAGATGAGAGCAGTGCTTTTAACGTTGCAAGCCCTCAACGACTTTCTTCCCTTGGGAACAATTGCAGTTCGCACAGACAACATGTCTGTAGTATGGTATATCAACAAACAGGGCGGAACCAAGTCCTACCCCTTGTGTCGAAGCTCTCAGACTTTGGCAATGGGCGATCTCCTCTCATCGGTTTCTGGTAGCAACGCATATCCCTGGGAAAACCAACATTCTAGCGGACAGATTGAGCAGAGCTATTCTCATGCCTCACGAGTGGTCTCTCAAACAATCTATTGTGGAGGAGATTTTTCTAGAATGGGGCCGCCCATGTTGCGATCTTTTTGCTACTCCCCAAAACAGCAAATGCCCAGACTTCTTTTCTCTCTTCCCACTTCCAGGCCATCCCCCCAGAGATGCTCTAACCCAGGATTGGCCCCAGGGACTTCTTTATGCCTTTCCTCCCTTTCCGCTGATTCCACAAGTACTCCAGAAAGCCACCGTTTTGAGAGCCAAGATGATTCTCATTGCTCCCTATTGGCCTCGACAGATTTGGTTCCCGTTCCTCCATCGTCACCTTTTGGTGCAGCCGTGGCATCTGGACCCAGTACCAGACCTTCTGATTCACCAATCAGGTCAGCTGCACCGGTCTATCCCTTCTCTCAACCTCACAGCTTGGTTGCTCCACTTCCTTCCTTAGCCAGGCTTCCTATGATCTCTAATCCCATTAGGGATATCATAGTGGCTTCCCTAAAATCCTCTACTAGAAGGATTTATACCAGCAAATGGAAACGCTTCTCTTGTTGGGCAAAAGCCAAAAATATTGATCCTTTTACTGCCCCTGTTCAAGCAGTCTTGGATTTCTTAGCGGAAATCTTCCACGTGGGCTCTTCATCTTCCACTGTCAAAGTTCAGTTGGCTGCTATCTCAAACTTTCATGTTGGGTTTGCAGATCACAACATTATGTCCCACAGGCTTTGTAGAGCCTTTCTGAAAGGAATCTTTCTCCTGAAACCTCCAGTCAGGAGTCCTCCTCCTCAATGGGACCTAAATCTAGTGCTGACATCCTTGATTCTTCCTCCCTTTGAGCCAGCTGTTTCATGTTCCCTGAAATTTCTGTCATGGAAAACACTCTTCCTTGTTGCTATTACCTCGGCAAGGAGAGTGTCTGAACTTCATGCTCTCTCTGTTCGTCCCCCTTATTTGGTCTTCCACAAAGACAGGGTATCCTTGAGAACTAATCCAACCTTTTTGCCTAAGGTGGCCTCGAAAAATAATTTGAATCAATCTATTGACCTCCCTGTATTTTTCCCTAATTACTCAAACAGATCGGAACAGAAATTACATTATCTTGATGTTCACCGCCAACTCAGATATTATTTGGACAGAACAAAACAATTCAGGAAATCCGATCAGCTCTTTCTTTCTTATGCTGATAACAAGAAAGGCCTTCCTGTCTCCAAAGTGACCTTATCTAGATGGCTTTCTTCTGTCATCTCTGAAATCTATCGACTCAGGGGAAAACAGCTGTGCTCGAAACCTAAAGCTCATTCAACCAGAAGCTTAGCCACTTTGACAGCCTTTCAGGCTAGACTTCCATTAGACACTGTTTGTGCAGCAGCCACTTGGGCCACTCCTCATACCTTTGTTTCTCATTACAAATTGGATTTGGCCTCCAGGGATAGAGCCAGTTTTGGCTCTACAGTTCTCAAGAGTCTGTTCCATTGAGCCACCCAGGATAGAGGTGCTAGGGACGCGGTCCCATCAAGCAAGAATGAAGGCGAGATTGACAACTTAACATTGAGAAGTTATGTACCTACCATAACGTTCCATGTTAGTTGTCCTCTCACGCCTTCTTTCTTGCGACCCACCCTCCTGCCCCCTGGCCTGGACAGACCTTTTTCTCCCTACATGGAAGAATGCTTCTTAAGACCAGACAGTTCTGATCTTCCTACCCATCCTTCAGGTTTTTCTGCCTTTCTTTCTTCCTTCTGGGAAGTTTTTTATGCTAGGTGTTATTGCCTATAGATAACAAACGAGATCTGGGTAATTACCGCCTTGCATCATGGGATATGGGGCTGCCTCAAGCTGGTAAAAGTGACTCTCGAGCTTAGCAAAGTGCCGAGTCGGAGCCGAGGATCGGCTCCGAACCCATCAAGCAAGAAAGAAGGCGAGAGAAGACAACTAACATGGAACGTTATGGTAGGTACATAACTTCTCATTTCTGAACTTGTAGGATCTGTGTCACCACATAATGAGGCATTCTAAGAAATGTAGCTTGAGGCTGTGAATGCATCTTGTAGGGCAGCAGCAAATGAGCCCGTTATTAGAAGACATAACAAAGAAACCCTGTACAAGCATGTTAATAGCTGCATAGAGGCAGCTGTACCCACCAGGAAGAAGTATAGAACTAACTCAAAAAAACAAGCCACCCTGGTGGAATCACAAAATCAGTAGTCTATATAACAGGAGGAAGGAAATCACGGCAAAAGTTAGGAGGTGCATTACCCAGCAGGATAAAAGAACTCTCACCAAACTAAACAAACACCTCAGAGGGCAAATAAAGTCTACCAAAGCCAAATTTGAGGTAAGTTTGGCCTCCCAGGCCAAGGACAACCACAAAGCATTCTTTAGCTAGGCCCACAACCTCAAAGACAATACAAAATTGTGTGCAGAGCTCATTGTAAATGGAGCCACCTATTCTGAGCCAGAAGATATAGCAAACCTCCTGATTCATAAATTCAGCTCCAACTTTACCCCTGTCTTCCCCTTAACCTTCCCTTAGGAAATATCATCAAATATAACTCTCCCTACTATCACTAGGGAACAGGCCCTTAATGCTCTCACTAAGACCAAGAACAGGACCTCTGGAATTACTGTTTAACTGTAGCCTCTAAACAGGCTTTGTACCTCATGAATGGAGAAAAGCAGCAGTCACCCCTCTGCACAAGGTTGGGCCAACTACAGACCCTGGAAACTACAGACCCATAAGTCTCACTAGTCTGATATGTAAAACCATGGAAAGAATTATCATGGAGGTGATCAATAGAGGTATAGTAAACCACCAGACACTGGACCCAACCCAGTTTATGTCAAGGGCAGATCATGCCTGCTCAGCCTGGTGGACTTCTTTGAGGTCACCAGTGCAATGGATGAGGGCAAAATCGTTCACACTACCTACCTTTACCTGGTCAAGGCATTTGACACAATATCCAACTTGAACATTTTTGTCAAACTCAGGAGGTTAGGTATAAACCTGTATGTTACCCGATGGATTGCCAACTGGCTTACAGAACCCAGGAAGTTAGAAGTGGGGAGTCCACCTCTACAAAGAGGCCAGTCACAGGTGGAGTCCCTCAAGGATCAGTCCTTGGACTACTGCTTTTTGGCATTTACTTCTCAGAAGTCAAGGCCAGTTTCAGTGGTCTCTGGCTGACTAAATTTGCAGATGATTGCAAATTAGGAGCTATTATTGAATCTCACACTGACACAGATGTTCTCCAGGAGGTGCTGACACTGGCAAACAACTAGTGCCAGAGCCATGGACTAAAACGAAATGCCAACAAATGCATAATAGTATCCTTTGGGAAGTTATCCATCCCTGGTAAATATCATATTGACAACACACTCCTTAGAGTTGACCCAGTAGTCAGGGACTTAGGGACACACATAGATACTAATCTAGCCTTTGACCATCATGTGTCTACAGTGGTGAGGAAACCATTCTGTGTTGCGCAACTTATAAACAAAGGTATGGCATCTAAGTCCAAGGAAGTCATTGTTGCATTGTATTTGGCATTCATCAGACCTGTCATTGAGTACAATGCCCCCTTTGTTATGTACCTAACCAGGCATATCCAACAATTGGAATTTCCACAGAGGTTCCTCACTAAAACAATACAGGGCATAAGAAAAATATCCTATGCAGACCGCCTCAAGGCTCTATCCTGGTATTCTGTCTCATACAGGCTTATGAGGGGAGATCTATGCCTGGCATACAGGGTATTGTCAGACCCCACCCTGATGGACGACCTGCATATCCACAAAACAAACAGCACCAGAATTACTCATTCTAAAAACACTTGCCTGTGATATAAATAGAACCTGCTGGAGAGATAGGTATGTGTCGCAGAGACTACCCTGTCTGTGGAACAGTCTGTGGAACAGTCTATGGAACAGGCTCTCCATCCATGTGAAGCAGAGTTCCCCCCTAACCCAATTCAAGTGCAACCTGGACAATTGGATGGGAAACTGGAAATTCATCCCTGGTTTGGCACCTCTGTCTCTAATGGACGCAGGTAACCTGTAAATAGTTCATCTCCCAGGCCCATGCTTACACTTATCAAGGGTATCAGATCTTGTCAGAAATTTGGGATGCATAGGCCCTTGTAGTCATTAGCCTAGTAAAGATATATGAAACTATGAACATGCCTGGTTGAAGACTTTGCCTGTATCAGACAGTGTGGAAATCTGAGATCTTAAGTGCCACATTTTGTAAGGATCTTTACTATTAGCCACTGCTCATGGGGTGTGCAAAAAACTAGGAAAAGGGGTAGACTACCCAGTCTGTTAGGCAGATTGTTTCAGACATATATGCCTAGATATAGCAGGAATTTCTAAGACAAGGCCTGGCCTTTTAATCCCACACATGAATCCACCAGATCTAGACTTCTAAGATGGCTGCACACTAACAACTTAATCTCAGCTCTCCCATTGTGAAATCCAAAACTCAGAAAAAAGAGTTAATTTATTGTCTTGGGTTCATTTCAGTTACTGGCTAGTGAGTGCACTGCCTGGATGTCAGCAAAGAAGAAAACTAGAGAAACGTGGAAAAAAAAATTCCCCAAAAAGATGAGCAGAAAACGCTAGCTTGGAAGAATCCTGCAGCTGTGCAGCAAAAAGCAGTTCAAGCTCCAGCTTTGGTCCAGTACATGACTTCCAGTAATCTAGTGGAAAAAAGAACTCAAATGTGCTCACAGCTGATTAAAATAAACAAAACACTGAAAGTATATTAACTAAAATAACAAAAGGCTGGAATAACTGCAAGAAGCTTTAAATAAATACTCAAATGATCTGAACTGCAAAAATCAGAGTTCAAAATGAAGAAAAAGGCTGGCTAAGTGTGAGACTGCTCAAGAAGAGATGATGTTGTTCGTGCTTCATTGTTGCAGTCATTACATTTGGGTTATCTGCTTGCAGTAGCCCTCAAGTCAGCCTGAGTAACAAAGTCTTGGGTCCTGCATCAGATGCTGTCCTTTCTTCCATGACGTCAGGTCATCAGGGGTATAAAACTTGCAGCCGACGCCATTACATCAGTCTTTCTTGCCGTGTGGTGCTCGAAGCAGAAGCAGTTTGCAAGTGTCGGTCGGCCGACTCCTGAAATTTTCATTTTTGAGTTTCAGAACCGAAGTCTTCAACTAAAGCTAAGTACCCCGATGGGGAAACTTTTTCTTGCTCCTCTCCGATGTCAGTAAAAGTTGTTAATTGCATTACTTGTGGAAAGCAAATACCTCATAAAGATTTTCATTCTTACTGTATTCCTTGCCTAGGCCCTGACCACGACGTACCTTGCTGTCAGTTTTGTGCTTTATTTAATCAGCGCACTATCCATCATTGCTATATTTTCACCTCTGAATATTTCATTTCTCTGTTTCATTTTCCAGAAATGTCAGTAAGCCATCCGACTACCGGGATTTCGAAAAAAATGCAAAGATAAAGACAGAGACAGGCTGCCAAGGTCCAAAGCTGCCGATGACGCTTCTCCTAAGCCAGTCGCCAGTTCGCCGATACTCAGTGAGGCGCTTTCACAACCCCTGATACCCACTACTTCTGATTCGCAGGCCTCTACTGAGACCCATTCGGAGTCCGGTATGCCACGAGATGCTTCAACTATGGAACCTGCGGATGTCTCTACCTTGGATGGGTCCAGAGCCAGCTTCTGAGGGTGTATTCAGGCCTACGGACTTGCATATTAAACCGACGCCTCCTTCTTCATTTAGGCCTAAATTTCGAACCTTGCCTAAAAATCGACACCCAGGCCGCATGCTCAGGTCTCTATGCCTAAAAAACAAATGATAAGAATGGCTGAAGACCTTATAACTCTAATCAGGGGTAGCCAACCTCCCCCTTCTAAGAGATGTAGGACTGAAGTTGTTTATGAATCTTCTGACCAGGAGTCTGATTTTTCTGATCTGGATTTGCCCATATCTACTTATGAGGATTCTGATGCAGAGGACTCTATTCCCTCTGCTTCCCCTCCAGAGGATTTTTCTTTTGGTGAAACCTTACATACTCTTAAGGGAGCATTTCCACTGGGAAAGCCAGGATTTTTCTGATTCAAAAAAGAGGCTTAGGGATTTCTTACTCCTGCCTCAGCATAGGCTTTTAGCTATTCCTCCTGTACTAGACATTGTTGTTGATGCTTTTTCAGAATCTAGTTTGGTCCCTGATTCTTTGCCTCCTACTCCCAGAAAACCTGACAGATATTACAGGGTTGCTAATTCACACAAGTTCCTTTTTAAAAATCCTATTGTGGATCCAGAGACTATTTCACAGGGACCCAAGGGCATTAAGGCTTCTACTGCTAAAAATCCTACCCCTTCTGATAGATACTCCAGGGCACTGGATAGATGGCGTAAGAAGGGTTACACTTCTGCAACCTTGGCCACTAGGGATTTAAACTGCCAGTTTCATATGTAAAAGTATCAGCAACATGTTATTGGATTGCTTAAACAGAAAATGATGTTGATTCCTGACTGTGCGGAAATTAAAGAATTGCAGGATTTAATGCATTCTACTTAACAGGTTGGAAAACATACTTTGCAATGTGGATTTGATTCATTAGAGGTCTCTTACAGGGCTGCTGTTACTGGGTCTGTGCTCAGAAGGCATGCTTGGCTTAAGGAGCAATCTTTGCTTGATCATGTTAAAGCTAAATTGTTGGATGCTCCCTTAAATCAGGACCGCCTGTTTGGCAACAAGGCTGAGGAAGTTCTTAAAAAGATGGAAGGTAAAGCTAAATCTATGCAAACTGTTAAAGATTTCTTACAAGTTCAGTCTCCCAGATTTAGTAGGCACTGGCCCTCTAAGAATTGGTCCTTTCTAGCCCCTTCCATGTCTTCTCAAGCCAAACCCAGACACAGCAGAAACCGCAGGTTTCAGTCCCAGGGGACACACAAGACTAAGCAGTGAGGGGTTTCTGCACCCAATTCAGGGAGTAGTAAGATTCCCCCCTATGGAAAACTGTCTCAATGACTTGCTTTTAAAACTTCCAAGCACTTCCCAACTGAATGCTCCTTTAGGCGGAAAGATTGGTCTCCAGGCCAAAAACTGGGAACTCATTACTCAGGACAAATGGGTTTTAAATATAGTGTCCCAAGGATACAGATTTCACTTCCACACCTTACCAACACCAAGCGGGTGGCCAGATCTACCCCCAAATCAGTGGGCAGAGGCCCAAAATCAAGTACTGTCTCTCTTAAGCATGGGGGCTATTCAGTTGGTACCAGAAGAGGAAAAGGGACAAGGTTTCTATTAAAGACTTTTTCGGGTACCCAGAAAAGGCAATACATGGCATCCTATCCTGGACCTTTCTACTATAAATACCTTTCTGGTGATTCCAAAATTCAAGATGCTGACTCTTCACCAGCTGCTTCATATGCTAGGCAAAGATGCATGGTTGACAACACTAGACTTAAAAGAAGCATACCTGCACATCCCTATCAGGGAGTCTTAGAGAAGATACCTACACTTCAAAGCAGGCTACATGCACTATCAGTTCTCTGCACTGCCCTTTGGCTTATCTACTGCGCCCAGGGTATTCACAAAGTGTCTAGCTCCAGTCATTGCATTCTGCAGGCAAAGAAATATTCAAATATACCCATACCTGGATGATTGCCTAATTCAGGCAGAAAGCCAGGACATACTTTTGAATCATCTGGCCTTTGTTCAAAGGGTACTGACTTGTCTGGGGTACACCATAAACAAAAATACATCACACCTGGTACCCTGTCAACAAATTATATTCCTGGGAGCAAGCTTGAATACAACTTCCCAGATGGCTTTCCTCACGCCAGAGAAAAGTAAGGGGGGAATATACTGGATTATGTCGCCTGAACCTTCTTGTGTTCTGACTGTCCTTCCTTGTCTCTGTAAAAAAAAAAAAAAAAAAAAAAAAAACTCTTGTTTTCCCACCTTACTGAACTAGAGTAGTCCAGTTTCAGAGTTGCTGATCCCTGGGCTTTGTTTTTAGTTCCTGTTACTGATCCATTGCCTTATTAGGAAGGAGGGAAGTTTCTTTGCTTACCAGTGGGAGTGGGAGGCACTGAGCAGCCTTTTTGTCCGAATTGGTGAAGTTTCAGCCAGAAACTAGTAGTCCATTGGTCGTTTTGGGCCAATTCCTAGCTCCTTTCAGCCCCCTGCTATAAAACACGCTAAACACGCGTTTTCCAGCTTGTACCAACTCAGCACAGATCCTCGTGGTGGCCTGCAGAGTGATCCAAGCAGCAGAGAGCTAAAAGAGTGACTTTCTACCAGATATAAGTATTTTTGTGGCTTTCCCACTGTTATTAAGCTAGCGACTGCATTTAGCCTGTTTTACTGCTACTTTAAGTGATTTCTGCATTTTACACTGTTTATTGCACTTTAAGTTACTAATTGTTGCAAATTGTTTCTGTAGGCTACACACTAAAGTCGCTAGCCGATTTACAGCATTTATAGCATTTACTGTCTGTTTTTTCCTTATCTCTGTAATAAAACAAAAATCTCTTGTTTTCCGCCTTACTGAACTAGAGTAGTCCAGTTTCAGAGTTGCTGATCCCTGGGCTTTGTTTTTAGTTCCTGTTACTGATCCATTGCCTTATTAGGAAGGAGGGAAGTTTCTTTGCTTACCAGTGGGAGTGGGAAGCACTGAGCTGCCTTTTGTCCGATTTGGTGAAGTTTCAGCCAGAAACTAGTAGTCCATTGGTCGTTTGGGCCAATTCCTAGCTCCCTTCAGCCCCTGCTATAAAACACGCTAAACGCGTTAGCTGAGTTGCCACTGTTGCACACAAGAGCAGCGGTTAAACAAGGTTAAACTATTCGGGACATCTAAATTCCACTCTTCAAATTTTCCCTTAGAACTACCTTCCTCGAGCTGTACTGCTGATCTAACCAGCATATCCTATAACTGAAAAGTTCATCTCTACTTGATTCCCAAGTAGACTATTCTCTATCTGTAAAGCCTAGCACTTACTCCTACAGTACTTGTACCTTGATAAAGCACTCTTATTATAGATAGTACCCCACCAGCCTAAAACCCACTTCCCCCGGAGTCCTTTGAAAGTCTCTTTATCTACTACTTCTAGTATGTCGAGGATCAGTTGCTAATGTCCTCTCCAGCTCAACTGGTGAACCTGGGAATATTGAGGCAATGTTACAATTGCCTCATGTACACAGACAATCCTCTCCTTCTCCCACAAAACACAAATACATGCGATAGATGCAACTATACGGCCAAACTGGAGGCTGAGCTCTCTCAACATAGGACTGGCAAGACCAGACAGGAGGAGAAGGTAACCACACACAATACATACCCAGTCACACATGGTACCATCACAACTTCAAATCATACACATACTCACACAAAGACATACTCGGAGGCTCTGATCAAAAATTTACCAAAACAGCAGAGGCCACCAAAGCAGACACCCAAACAACTACCACCTCACGACCCAACACATGCAACACATAGACCACACAGTCAGAGTGTCAAACAGTCACAGCCCTTAAGGCCAAACAAAATGCCAGACACACTTGTCATTGGTGATTCCATAGTCAGACACACTGACGTCCCGCTCACTAGACTGAGTAAGGAGAAGGTCACAGTAAGCTGCCTGTCGGGCGCTAGAATCCGCCACATAACGCAAGCACTCAGGTCTCTCAACAGCAGGTACAAGTACGACTCAGTCATTGTCCACGCTGGTGTCAACGACCTGAGACGTACCTCCTTGGACTACATGAAAAGGGACATCGAGGAGCTCTCTGATTATGTAGCCCAGGCAGGTATGACTCTGACCTTGAGCAGTATCCTACCCTCACCTAGAATGATGCCACAATACAGTGATAAGATGATCAGCTTTAATAATTGGCTTAAATTCTGGTGTCATTCAAAGGGGATCCAATGTCTGTCTGCCTGGGATGACATGCTGGACAAGCCACGCTGCTTCGCAGGGGCAGCTTGCACCTGTCACCCCTGGGCTTCCGGATATTGGCAAAGGCTCTTGCCACCCCATAGTGCCTTTTTAGGCAAGGCTCAAATTCTAAACCTACCACCCTAGAACACCAAAAAGGAAAAAAACTAAGGGTAATGCTGCTCAATGCCAGAAGTCTCAATCTCAAGATGCACGCACTCGAGGCCCTTCTCAATATGGAGAACATCGATGTCTGTGCTGTGACAGAAACCTGGTTCAAGGCTCCTGAGAGCACCCCAGCACTAACAGGTTTCACCTCATATCATGCGTTCCGCCCCAAAATCCGGACAACACCAAGAAAGGAGGGGGTGTCCATATTCATAAAGGACACCCACACCTCAAGGTTGGTGGCAACGCACGATGCATCGGAGACCATCCAGGTGCAATTAACCATAGGCAAGACTGCTCTGCAATTTGTAGCATGTTACAGGCCACCCTCTCAAACTCAGGAACCTCACATGGCCTTCCTGAAAACATTGGAGGGATAAATGTATCTCCAAACACCATCATACTAGGTGACTTCAACTACCCTAATATAGACTGGGAACACTACTCAAGCCCGAACACTCTAACCCAAAGATTCCTGGAGTTCATAAACTCAAATGCCATGGAACAACTAGTCACCATCCCCACAAGAGGAGAAAACATACTTGATCTCATCATCACGAATATGGGATCAAAATGTTCAACACCGGAAGTATACCCCTCACTGGTGAGATCAGATCATAAACTAATCTCGCTGGAGGTCCTCATCCCACCCCCACTTGAAACAAAAAAGACCACAGTGAAAAACTTCTCAAAAGCCGATTTCACACTTCTAAAAACTAGTGTGGTCTCCTTTAAGGCCCCTGAGCCAGTGGTAAACATTACTCAAACCGCTGAATCACTTACAAATGCCTTCTACCAGCACCTACAGGACTGCATGGATCAGGCAATCCCAAACAAAACTAAGACTCTCTGTACCAAAGGCAAGCATACAGTCTGGTGGACCCCAGCCATAAACAAGCTCTACAACAAAAGGAGGAAGCTACTACAAGATAGAGCAAAATCCTTGAAAGGTAAGTCACCTTTGATCATTATAAGTAAAAAACTAAGAGCTCTCATAAAATCATCCAAGGCAAATTTTGAGAGAAAAATCGCCAAGGACTCTAAAGACAATCATAAGGCCTTCTTTAGCTATGTTAGAAACCTAGGAGGAAACTCCCAGATATGCTCAGAATTAGTTCAAAATGATGTGAAAATTACTGAACCTACACACATTGCTAACATACTGGCTGACAGGTTCAGTGCAAACTTCACCCCTGCTCCCCCCAAAAGGAGAGATGTCTATTCCAGAGGATTGTAACCGCCAAAGATCTCCAATGCCCAGGTGAGAACTGCCCTCACTAAGGCAAAAACACAGCATCCATGGGACCGGATGGTGTCCCCGGCTGTGTGCTTCATGAACTCAACGAGGAATTAAACCCACAGTTAGGACAGCTGTTTAATCTTAGCCTCACCTCAGGATACGTACCCAAGGAGTGGCGACGGCACTGTGGTCCCACTTCATAAGGGCGGTGCCTCCACAGACCCTGGAAATTACCGCCCCATTAGCTTGACAAGCCTTATCTGCAAAGCCATGGAGAGGATCATAACGGAACTCATAAATAAAGACATAGGGAACTTGCAGACTTTGGATCCAACCCAGTTTGGCTTTGTCAAAGGCAGATCCTGCCTCTTAAACTTGGTTGACTTTTTGAGACAGTCACCAAGGCCATTGATGAGGGAAAGGCAGTCCATACAGCCTACCTCGACCTGGCAAAGGCCTTCAACACAATACCCCACTCAGGTATCATCGAAAAACTCATCAGCTTGAATGTAAACCCATACATCACAAGATGGGTTGCAAACTGGCTAAGTGACAGAACCCACAGGGTCAGAGTTGCTGGAGCCATGTCAGACTCAAAGCCTGTCACAAGTGGTGTCCCACAGGGCTCAGTCCTGGGTCCACTCTTGTTCGGCATCTACTTTTCTGAAGTACAAGCAAACACAGGAGGGTTATGGCTGACAAAGTTTGCAGATGACTGCAAACTGGGCCATAGTCGAAAACACATCTGACACAGATATCCTCCAGAAGGGCCTCACAGAAACGGATAACTGGTGCCAGAGCCATGGCCTGAAGTTAAACGCCAAAAAATGCATAGTCATACCCTTTGGGAAAAACAAGGTTACCCCTAGCTACCATATAGGTGGCAATCCACTGAGCACAGAAAAAGTCATCAGGGATCTGGGGACCCAAGTTGACAGTAGCCTTTCGTTTGACACTCGTGTTGCTAAAGTAGTTAGGAAAACCTTCTATATCACCCACCTGATCATGAAGGGATTCACATCTAGATCAAGGGAGGTCATCGTCCCCCTGTACTCATCACTCATTAGACCTATGATTGAGTACAATGCCCGCTCGAATGTATCTGACCAGACACCTGCTGCAGCTTGAAAGGCCCCAAAAGTTCCTCACCAAAAGGATAAAGGGTCTCAAAAATATGTCTTATGCTGCCCGACTGAAAGAACTCCAGCTCTATTCAGTCTCATACCGCTTGCTCAGAGGTGACCTGTGCCTGACATATAAGGCCATGTCAAACCCAGATTTGATGAATATGCTTCACCTCAAAAATCTAGATCCCTCAGAACCACAAGGGCGGAGACTTAAACCTTGACACGGTTATAAATAGAACGTGCTGGAGGGACAGATTCATCACCCAGAGACTCCCTATGCTGTGGAACAAAATCCCGGTACATGTGAGGCAGAGCACCTCGCTGGCCTTGTTCAAGAGGAATCTTGACCAATGGATGGGAGATCGCAGATATACCCCAGGGATTACTTCAGTGTCACTGCTTGACAGAGGCACAGAAAAATGATAGGCATAGTTTTTATTCAAACTAAAGGGGTGGCGAAAGCCACATAACTATGGGCTAGGCTTATAAATGCCCTTGGGCAGATAGCCTAGTATGAACCTATGAACCTAAAAGTCTATGGTGTCAACATTCACAGGCTCTAGAAGCTATGATTCCTATCATACCTTGCCTATGCCCAGAGGCTTTCCACCAAAACAAGGGACTACTATTCACACTACCCCCTGCAGCCCAAACCTTAACAACAGACGCATCAGACTATGCATGGGGGGGGAGGGGCTCACCTGGCAAGGAAGTGCATTCAGGGCAAATGGAACCCAAGTCAAATGCACCTACACATAAATCAAAAGGAAATGTTAGCTGTACAGAATGCACTGATAGCCTTCAAGGACCACATTCTTCCAGGACAACTAATGGTAAAGACGGACAACACCACTGTCATGTGGCACATAAACAAGCAGGGTTGTACACATTCTTACCCCCTCTGCAGACTAGCCATGGCATTATGGAACACAGCCTTGAGCTACCAAGTAAATCTACAAGCTTAATTCCTGCCAGGAAAACTAAATACACTGGCAGACGGACTAAGCATAAATCTTATGGACCCACACGAGTGGAAACCGGAACCAAGGATTTTCAACATGTTGACAAGCAAGTGGGGGAGCCCAGATATAGACATGTTTGCCTCTCCCCAGAACCATCAGTTGGACAAATTTTGCACAAGGATTCCCCACAAGCTAGCTTCGAAAGTGGATGCTCTATCCTTCAGTTGGAAAAACTTATCAGTTTATGCCTTTCCTCTTCTGCCTCTGCTCTCCAAGGTACTACTAAAGATCAAACAGGACAAGCCAAGGACGATTTTAATTGCACCAGACTGGCCTCGTCAACACTGGTACCTTCTCTTGCACAGTGTGTCATGCTTGGCCCCATAGCACCTGCCTCACACTCCTTCCCTGTTGTCTCAGCAGGAGAACCAAATTCTGCACCCCTCGGCTGCAAATCCTGAACCTAGCAGCCTGGCTAATTACCTAATCTCTCCTTTACCACCCCTCAGTAAATCAGTGATTGATATCATTTTAGAGGCAAGGAGGCCTAGTACTAGAAAATCTTATGCTGCAAAATGGAAAAGATTTTGTGCCTGGAATCAGTCTCAAGGGATGAGTGCAGAATTTACATCAGATTATACAATATTTGACTGAGATGCTTAATAAGGGCTTGTCCTTTTCCTCCATCAGAATTCATGCCTCAGCCATTTCAGCTCATTACAGCACAGTGCCTCTACTCTTCTCTCATCCACTGCACAACCAGTTCCTCAGAGGGACCAAAAATTTAAGGTCATCCAGGAGAGCTCCAACTCCAGCCTGGGATCTTAACTTTGTCTTGGAGAAACTCACTCTTCCTCCTTTCGAGCCAGCTGCTACTGCAGATTTAAAATTCATTTCCTGGAAAACAGCTTTCCTTTTAGCAATCACTTCTGCAAGAAGGGTATCTGAATTACAGTTTCTTATGGCAGTGGAGCCTTTCATCATTTTACATGCGGACAGGGTGTCCCTCAGAACCAATCCCTCCTTCATGCCCAAAGTGGTATCCAGTGGCTCTTAATCAGTCCATTCATTTGCTTACCTTCTTTCCTAACCCACAAAACAAAGGGGAATGGATATTGCACTCCTTAGACGTGCACAGACAACTTAGATTTTACTTGGACAGGGCTAAACTTCAAAGGAAATCTGAACAAATGCTGGTGGCATTTGCTGCAGGGACAGAGGGAAAAGCTATTTCAAAGCAAACCATTTCAAAATGGATAGGACACTGCATTCGTTTCTGCTATAAGCACCATGGAAAACCTATCCCACAGGGCATCAGACCCCATTCAACCAGGGCTGCATCTACCTCCACAGCCTTTCTCAGGGGCGTCCCTACCAGGGACATCCTAGAAGCTGCTACCTGGAGTTCACCAAGCATTATCATTTGCCCATTTTCTCTAAATCCAGAGCTGGCTTTGCCACTGCAGTCATGCAGGGCCTTATAGCTGGTCCTAATTCTACTTAAATTCCTCCTCCGAACCTTAGCTTTGGGAATCTACCCAAATGTAATGACTGCAACAGTGAAACACGAAGAACATAGTACAGTTGTATACAATTACCATAAATGTAGATGTTCAAGTGTATTCACTGTTGCAATCCTGGATGTTCTTCATGTTTCACTGTTGCAGTCATTACATTTGGGTTATCCTGCTGGCAGGTTGCCCTCATTCGGCCTGAATTCCAAAGTCTTGGGTCCTGCGTCTGTTGCTGTCGCCTCTTCCCTGACGTCAGGTCATCAGGGGTATAAAAGATGCATCCGACACCATTTTAGTCTTTTTTGCCCTGCGGTGTCCGAAGCAGAAGCAGTTCACAAGTGCAGGTCGGCCGACTCCTGAGATTTTCGTGTTCGAGTTTCAGATCCGAAGTCTTCATTAAAAGCTAAGTACCCCGTTGGGGAAACTTTTTACTTGCTCCAGACCGATGCCAGAAAACGTTAATAATTGTATTTCTTGTGGGAAGCAAATACCTCATAAGGACTTTCATTCTTATTGTATTCCTTGCCTAGGCCCTGACCACAACGCTGCTAGTTGTCGGTTTTGTGCTAGATTTAACCAGCACACTATTAAGCGTCGGTACGATTTTGCATTAAGCTATTTTGGGCGAAGATTTAATTATACAATGTCGTCAGATAGCCATCCAACTACTGGAGTTCACAAAAAACAAAAAGAAAAAGACAGGCAACCAAGGTCCAAAACTGACGACAAAGCTTCTCCTAAGCAAGTCGTCGGTTCGCCGGTCCTCATTGAGGTGCTTTCGCAGCCCCTGACACCCGCTACTTTAGAGTCGCAGGCCACCACCGACTCCCACGTGGAGTCGGCCAGGCCACAGGAAACTCAAGGTATTGGAGCCTCGGAGATAATTTCCTCAGATGGGTCCGAAACCGCTGAGCAGGCATCTGCTTCTGAGGGTGTATTCAGACCCAAATAATTGTATATTAAACCGACATCAAATACAAAGGCTAAAACACCTTTAAAGGCAAAGAAACAAGTTCACCAGCCACAAGGACAGGCCTCCATGCCCAAAAAACAGATGCTCAAAATGGCCGAAGACTTAATTACCTTGATCATGGGTTCCCATCCCCCTCCTGATAAGAGGCCTAGGCAAGAGACAGACTATGAATCTTCAGATCAGGTTTCCATTTCTTCTGATTCCTCTTCTGATCAGAAATATTCTCTTCCCCCTATGAGGATTCTGATGCTGAAGAGTCAATTCCTTCAGCTTCTCCTCCTGAGGACTACTCTTTTGGGGAAACCTTGCATACCATGAGGGTGCACTTCCCCTGGGAGAGCCAAGATTTTTCAGAATCTAAGAAAAGGCTCAGAGACTTTCTTTTACTACCTCAACACAGGCCTCTAGCTATTCCACCCGTGTTAGACATTGTAGAGGATGTGTTCTCGGACTTTAGTCTGACCCCTGACTCTTTACCTCCAGCTCCTGTTAAGCCGGACAGATACTACAGGGTCCCTGACTCTCATAAATTCCTTTTCAAAAACCCTTCTGCTGACCCAGAAACTATTTCACAGGGTCCAAAAGGGGTCAAGGCTTCTACTGCAAAAAAACATACCCCCTCTGACAGGGATTCTAGGGCACTGGATAGATGGGGAAAAAAGATTTACACATCTGCTGCTTTGGCTATAAGGGCTTTAAATTTCCAGCTTCATATGCTCAAATATCAGCAATATATCATGACACTGCTTAAACAGAAAATGATGGCTAATTCTGAATATGCAGAAAACAAAGAAATGCATGATTTATTGCATGCAGCTGAACAAGTTGGAAAGCATACTTTGCAATGTGGGTTCGATTCTCTGGAGGCCTCCTGCAGGGCTGCTGTTACGGGTTCTGTCATTAGGAGGCATGCTTGGTTAAAGGAGCAAAATCTGCCTGACCATGTTAAAGCAAAATTATTAGATGGTCCTTTATAGCATGATACCTTGTTTGGTGTTAAGGCAGAAGAGGTGTTAAAGAAAATGTAGGACAAAGCTAAATCTATGCAAACGGTCAAGGATTTCTTACAGGTACAGCCACTGGCCTACAAAGAATTGGTCCTTTCCAGTCCCAGACAGACCTCAAAGGGGCAGATCCAGACACCCTAGAGGCAGATCACAGCCGCAAGGTTCATACAGGTCTAAGCAGTGGAGTATCTCTGCCTCCAAAGGTGGAGAAGACAAATCACAACCATACAGGAAACAGTCCCAATGACTTCCCCCTGCCTGCACCAAGCACTTATCTTCTGGCAGCACTCTTAGGGGAAAAACTAGCACTTTTTTCTCAAAATTGGCACATTATAACCCAGGACAAATGGGTTCTAGACATAGTGTCACAAGGCTACAAGTTTCATTTCCATACCCTGCCAAGAGCAAAAGGTTGGCCAGACCTGTCAAAAAAATCAATGGGCAGAGGCTCAGAAACAAGTTGCTGCTCTCATGGACATGAGGGCAATTCAACAAGTGCCACAGCAAGAGCAGGGACAAGGATTTTTACTCAAGACTGTTCCTGGTACCCAGAAAGGACAAAGCACGGAGACCAATACTGGACCTATCTATTCTAAACACTTTCCTGGATATACCAAAATTCAAGATGTTGACCTTACAGCAGCTTCTGCCCATACTTGTCAGCAAGGCTTGGCTCGTGACTTTAGACCTAAAAGAGGCATATCTGCATGTCCCAATCAGACAATCATGCAGAAGATACCTCAGATTCAAGGCTGGCTCAAAGCATTACCAATTCTTTGCACTGCCCTTTGGCTTATCTACTGCGCCCAGGGTCTTCACAAAGTGCCTGGCACCAGTAATTGCTTACTGCTGACAAAGATGAATACAAATATATCCTTATTTGGATGACTGCCTCATACAAGCAGAGAACAAGGACATTCTACTACAGCATCTGACTTTTGTGATAAGACTTTTAACATGCCTAGGGTACACAGTCAACAAAAAGAAATCAAAATTAGTACCCTCTCAAGAGATAATATTCCTGGGTGCAAGCTTAAATACAACTGCCCAGATGGCTTATCTCACTCCAGACAAACAAAGGCAACCTATTTCAAGGAAATGGCAACAAAGGCCCAGTTATCTGCAAGAAAAATTCTGCAGGCTTTGGACTTCATGGCATCCTGCATCTTACTAATTCCATATGCAAGACTGCATATGAGGAAAATTCAATGGTACCTAAAAAGTGTCTGGACACATTGACACAGTCTGGAAACAATGATTATTCTAATACCCTGCCTGCAACAGGAATTTCGATGGTGGGCAAAGGCTTGTCACCAAAACAAGGGGCAGCCATTCACACTACCCCCAGCCAGGCAGAGCCTAACGACGGATGCATCAGATTATGCCTGGGGGGCACACATGGCAGGAAGAGGCATTCAGGGCACCTGGTCCACAAACCAAAAGCATCTACATATCAATCAAAAAGAGATGCTAGCTGTTCAAAATGCCCTGACAGCCTTCAAGGACCTACTTCATCCGGGACAACTACTGATAAAGACAGACAACACCACGGTCATGTGGTACATAAACAAGCAGGGGGAACTCATTCTTACCCCCTATGCAGACTAGCCATGACTTTATGGGACACAGCATTGACTTACCAAGTTCATCTGCAGGCACAATTCCTGCCAGGAAAGGAAAATACTCTGGCAGACGAACTAAGCAGAAACCTCATGGATCCCCCATGAGTGGCACCTGGATCCACAAGTCTTCAGCATGATAACAATGGAATGGGGATGAGCGGCCATAGATCTGTTTGCCTCCCCTCAAAACTATCTACTAAGAAGATTCTGCACAAGGACTTATCACAGACAAGCTTGGAAAGTGGACGCCTTATCTTTCAACTGGATAAACCTATCAGTATATGCCTTTCCTCCACTGCCTCTCCTCCCCAAAGTACTCCTAAAGGTCAGGCAGGAGAGACCAAAAATGATTCTGATTGCCCCAGACTGGCCGCGCCAGTACTGGTATCCGATCCTAAGGAACTTGTCCCAATGCGCAGCCTGGACCTCACCTCAAATACCTCATTTACTGTCCCAACAAAACAATCAGATTTTGCACAGCCAACTCAGGACTCTAAACCTGGCAGCATGGCGGATAATGTAGCCATACAAACCACACCTCTCAGTAAAGCTGTGATGGATGTCATTTTAGAAGCCAGAAGGCCTAATACTAGAAAATCCTATGCTGGGAAATGGAAGAGATTTTGCGCTTGGAACCAAGCTCAAGGAACTGATACAGCTGTCCCAAATATTCCTCAGATTTTGCAATATTTAACTGAGATGCTGGACAAAGGCCTATCTTTTTCATCAATTAAAATCCATGCCTCTGCCATTTCGGCTCATTACAATACAAAGACACCACTCTTTTCTCATCCTTTATTAAGGCAGTACCTCAGAGGAGCCAAAAACTTAAGGTTTCCAAGGAGAACACCAACACCTGCATGGGACCTCAGTTATGTCTTGGAAAAACTCACCTTACCTCCTTTTGAGCCAGCTGCTACTGCAGACATAAAGTTCTTATCTTGGAAAACAGCTGTGCTCCTAGGAATAACTTCTGCAAGATGAGTTTCAGAACTACATGCTCTCATGGCTGTGGAACCCTTTATCATTTTCTATCCAGACAGGGTCTCTCTGAGAACAAACCCTACATTTATGCCTAAGGTGGTACCCAGTGTAGCCCTTAACCAAACAATTCATTGCCAACTTTTTATCCAAATCCACAGAACAAGGGTGAGAAAATTCTGCATTCTTTGGACATACACAGACAACTTAGATTCTACTTGGACAAAACTAAAGTTTTCAGAAAGACAGAGCAATTACTATTGGCATATGCCACAGCATCACAAGGAAAGGCTATCTCCAAGCAAACTGTTTCAAAGTGGATAGGTCACTGCATTTGTTTCTGCTACTCACAACATGGCAAACCAGTGCTTAAGGGCATTAGGCCACATTCAACCAGAGCTGCAGCCACTTCTGCAGCCTTTCTCAGGGGAGTACCAACCAAAGACATTTTGGAGGCTGCTACTTGGAGTTCAGTGCATACCGTTACAAAACATTACAATGTGCCTTTTTACTCTAAATCCAGGGCAGGCTTTGCCATTGCAGTTCTGCAGGGTCTCATAGCCGCTCCTAATGCTGTTTAGCTCCAGCCCCCCAACCATAGCTTTGGGACTCAACCCAAATGTAATGACTGCAGCAGTGAAACACGAAGAACATAGTACAGTTGTGTACACTTACCATAAATGTAGATGTTCGAGTGTATTCACTGTTGCAGTCCAGGTTACCCACCCGCCATCCCTTACCTTTACTTCTCTAATACATGCAACCTAGATGGTGTATTTGCTTATAGAGGAAGGTAAAGAAGCTTATAGAGGAAGGTAAAGAATTGTTTTGGTGCATGTATGTTTTATTTACTTCATTTTAGCCTACCCTTTTGGGGGCACCTGACATCTGGGGCAAGAAAAACTAAATAAAATGGCATCGGCTGCATCTTTTATAACCCTGACGACCTGACATCAGGGAAGAGGTGACAGCAACCGACGCAGGACCCAAGACTTTGGAATTCAGGCCGACTGAGGGCAACCTGCCACCAGGATAACCCAAATGTAATGACTGCAACAGTGAATACACTTGAACATCTACATTTATGGCAAGTGTACACAACTGTACTTTACCCTCCCTCCAGCCCCCTTTCTTCTTTTGGCTATACCTCTACTCTTTCTTATTATGCTCAAAAAACTTTTTGGTGTATTTGCTTTTTTGTTGGAGGTATATCCTTGTAATTATAGATTTAATTGCTTCCCATTAGGGGGGCACCTGACATCTAGGGCAAGAAAAACTGATGTAATGGTGTCGGCTGCATGTTTTATATCCCTGATGATTTGGAAGAAGGGACAGCATCCAACGCAGGACCCAAGACTTTGTTAATCAGGCCAGCTGAGGGCTATTGCAAGCAGATAACCCAAATGTAATAACTGCAACAGTGAATACACTCGAACATCTACATTTATGGTAAGTGTACACAACTGTACTTTTCAAAAATCGTAGTATTAAAGGACAGAGCACATAAGGAAACAAGCTGAAATTTTCTGCTGTACCAGATAAACTGGAAGGATCAGACTGTATTAATTTTATAAAAGTACAAATAAACAACTGGACTGGTACTCCATAGCAGTTGTTGTTAATTGAAGGGGCATATTGTATGTATGCTCCAAATTTGGCGATGCAAAAGCAGCCAAAATCTTGAATACTAAAGATGCAATCCTACCACAGAAAGAGTTGATTCTGACAAAACTGTGGCAGAAGGACAAAGTACTAAAAGTTGGAGACAAGAGTGTTTGAGGAAAATGATTACTCACTGTACACCAGGCTGCAGAGAAGTAAATTTATTCCAGCAATCAGAGAATGTCAGCAGTCGTGTGGGAGACTCAAGCTGCTGTATCCAGCCATCATCAGAATATTTTTATTCCTAGAGGGTCAAAAGTCCTTTTTTGATGCAAAACATACTAAGGAAGAAATATAAAAGTTTGTACAACACAAATTGAGCTGTCAGTTGGAGTCTCTGTTTTTTATCCTTCTCTAACAAAGTTCGTAGAGAGACTATGCCAACGAAACCTTTTCCGGTGTTCCAAAGGAAAATATTTAAGTGATAGAAAAGGCACAGGAGTTGATGAGATGTATCAGGTGTATGTTGGAAATTAAACAGAGACTGGAGTTAGGAGATGGGGATCAACAGATAGAAAACCAGCATCTCTAAAATTAATAAATGTGGGACTACAAAGCATCAACCACATTTATGAAATATAGTTGAACAAGACAACCTGGAAATATTGTTTTTTTTCTGTTAACCTTGTAGGGAACTTCAAAAAATATACCCTTTTTCATGTCATTAATGTTTGGAAGAGCATTAAGAATGGGGGAAGAGCAAGGAAAGAAATAACTATAAGCAAAACCATTTTTGTTAACAGTTTTTTTTATAAAACTTGACATATACTGCATGCAGTATAATAAAGCATTTCCAGTTGGTTTTGTGTGTTATCGGGATATTTAAATAAACAGCTGACATATCCTTTTCTTCCGTTCTTTAGTCTTAAGAAATTAGGCACTATAACGTAAAAAAGAAAGCCTAGACAAAGGCTATTGAGGTTTCGGGCTGGTTGTAAAAGTATATAAATCATGATATAAATAAAACTGATGTGCATTTTCTTACCTTTGCGTAGGGGGATGACTGGATTAAGGCCCTTGCCTTGATCTAACAACAAGGTTTAAGTAGAAGCAAGTAAATAAAACAGTACTGAATGTAATGAAAAGTTTTCCTTTAGCAAACAAATGTTCAGCATTCAACATGAGAAGCTTGTAGCTGAAGGCACCTGTGTGCCTGGTTCTCATATTTCTGTGGAGGTAAGCTGATAAAAAGGCAATAAAACAGAATTATTTTTTTTTCTTTCAGTGGCTAGGAGATGATGTTTTCTGAGAGCATTCAAGTTGTTTTCATTTTCGGAGAGAGGAATAAAGATCAGACAAAAACAGATAGTGCTTTAGTGTAAGTAGAAGTACAAGGCTATACCATGCATCTTAGTAAGATGACCTTAAATATACGTTAACTAAATCCTGTGAGTGTAGTCAGTCTGGGACAGTTGTTTCTATTAGAAGGCTTACATTTCATTATTTGAAGCTGTACATAGTTTTGTGTGTTTATATTAAGTTAATAGGTTCTCGGGATTTTTTGGAGGGTTTCATTAAAACAAAAAGTCTTCTAAGATGTGATGTAGGTTCAAATGGAGATGATAGGAAACAACTGTATTTAAAAAACAGCTAATTTTATATATATATATATATATATATATATATATATATATATATATATATATATAAAAAAAATGTGTGTTAACAATAACTTCTTTGCATAATGGCAGCACTTTCCATGTCTTTGAATCTAAAAAGGTCTCGCAGGTGTATACAAAGAAGAAAGAGTAATGAGTTGTATTAAGAAATGCAGAGTGCAAATAGCTGTGCTACAGGAGTCACATTTGAAAAGAAATGAGCTTGTGAATTTGATAGAGAAAGGATGTCAACATGGTTATTCAGGGGAATATCTGGAGCAAAGAAAAAGGGGAGTACTTCTATGAATTGCTAGAGGAGCTCTAGTAATGATAGAAGAGGGGAAAAAAGATGATAATGGTACATTTGTAGTAAGGGACTACTGGCAAGCGAGAAGGATTCATCTGCCCTATTTTTATATTCCACTTCTGCTACAATGCTGCTTAAGAAAATTCTTTCTTTTTACATTATAGTGCCTATGTTTTTTAGGACTAAACAAGAAGAAAAGGAAAAAGATGTCAGCTGTTTATTTCAGTATCCCAACTTTCAGCAGGGAGTATTACTTATAGGTGGAGACTGGAATTTGATTCACAGCAATGAGGATGTTATCTAGGAGGCTTAGTAGGAAGATATAACAAAAGAGGGTAGATTTTTGAAGAAATGTATGAAAATATTTGGTATGGAAGACTTGAATTCATTACTAGGAGCTGGAAGAGAATTTACACATTTATCCACAAAGTATAAAAATGGGCTAGCCTAAACAGAAATTATATTTCACGGAACATATGCAATTAATTGAAAGTTTTAATCCACATCCAATAACTATTTCAGATCACATAACTATAATAACTAAAAGAAAAATGCAACACTGGTGCTTCCCTACCTATCTGTTAAACAGAGAGGACTTTAAAGAATGGTCAGTGGAAATTATTCTGCGTTATTATGGAAGATAGACATTTCATCAGAAAATATAGATAGGGAGTGGGTTGAAATGAAAGTGTAGTTTAAAAATATGGTAGAAATACAAGAAAAAAATGTATGGTTAAGAAGTAAGAAGAATTATTTAGAGGAACTGACAAAAGTTAAAGCATTGCAGAGTAGGGGGAATTCCCACAGAAGAAGAAGAGGCACAACTGCAAAGTTGCCAAAGAGAAAATAACTGACTACCTGGATAAATATGCATGAGTTTAGAAAGATTGCTGTCAAGTAACTGTTATTTATTTATTTTTTTTAATAACTCCAGAGAAGAAAAGCTTTTAGCACAATGGCTCAGGCAACAGAAAGTAGAAAGTGTTTTTGCCTATAACAAGGAAAACAACCAGAGATCTTATAGAGTTGTAAGAAATATTTTGGAAATTTTATGAAATTCTGCATAAGGCAGAGAAATGTGGAAATCAAGAAAAAGCACAAATGGGAATGTTTATGGAAAATTTCAATATGCCAAGGTTAGAGGTCGATGAGGCTCAATTATTAACAGGATAGGAGGTGATGAGTTAAAAATGGTGATGTATAACCAATATACTGGAAAGTCTGCAGGAATAGATGGTATTCCTGTGGAAGTTTGGATGCTAGGAGGGACAAACTTGGTAAAGATCTGGAAGGTTTTAACAGTATTTTAAAAGGAGGAGAAGCACCAACATCCTGGAAGAAAGCTGTTGTGGCTGTAATACCTAAAGATGCTGAAGACCCAGCAGATGCAGGTTCTTATAGGCCCATTTTGATTCTAAACCACAATTCTAAAGTGTTTATGTTTATAATGTCTAAAAGAATGGCAAAGGTGATGCCAAAATGGATAGATATGAATCAGTGTAGTTTTGTGGAGGGTAGGCAAACATTTAACAACATTAATAGAACAATAATGATTCAGAGGGAGGCAGAATGCAAGAAAATACTGCTGTTTGTGGGTCTTGATCCAGAGAAAGCATTCAACAGAATAAGCTGGGATTTGTGAGTAGGGGAATGGAAGTATTTACATTCCTTGACACAGTAGTAAGGTTAATTAGGAGGATATATGAGGTATAACATTAAAGTAGGGGGATCCTCTATGCATTTTGTTTGAACAGAGAAAACCGGCAGGGGTGTCCTATTTCCCCTTTGTTGTTTGCATTATATTTAGAACCACTGGGAAGAAAAATAAGGGATTCAAATTAAAGGATATAATTGGTATGGTAACCAAAAAAAATATCTTTGTGTGCAGATGGTATTATTTTGTACCTGATGAAACCAGAAAATGGTATTTTGGTATTGTGAAACCAGAAAATGGTATTTCGGTATTGTGGAACATTCTGAGACAGTTTCATTTCTTTTTGGGATACAAAATTAATGAAGATAAAACAAAGGCAATAACTCGTAGCTATGTACTCGCACACAAATTGGTTCAGCAATACCCATGTTTATGGGGACATGATAAAATGAAGTACTTAGGGGAGTATAGGTTAAAAAGTATTCTGTTATGATGGCAGTTAAGGATAATGGGAATAGACTAAAAAATACAAAAGATAAGAAAAAACAAGAAGCTGGAAGCCATGTTTAATGGATATGGCTAGCAAGATGCAAGCAGTGAAAATGTTTTTAGTCTGTTTAGTTTTATACACAGGTCAGACATTTTTATCAACCATAGACATTGTGGACAGTAATTAATAAAGTTGAAGGAGTTTATCTGGGAGAGGAGGACAGGAGTCAAGTGGGATAGGTTAATCCTTCCTGTAGAACAAGGTAGTTTGGGATTACCTGATGTGATGGGGGTATTTCAGATCTGCACAGTTGGCTTCTGTACATACCACAAGTAGAAAGATATAATTCAAAGTGGAAAGGGATGAAGATGATGAAACAGGCCAAAAGCTCAAGAAATGTATAGAGACTGGAATTTAGATATAGCTCCTTATGGGGAATAGCGGTAACAATAATCATACAGAATATTACATTCATAAAATAGAAAGTATTTTAAGAACTAAGGCGACACGGGAATGGAGAAAGGAGATTCCTCCGATAGAGATGATTCCAATTTGGGGTACAGAGAATAAGCAAGAGGGGGCCGAAATTTACTGGTGAAACTGACAAAAGGAACCAAGATATTGGAAGCAAATAAAGAGCGGAAAGGTAGTAGAATGGGAAGAGGCCAATAATACATTTGGTCTGCAGGCTAGAGATTGCCTTCCCTAGCAAGGATTGCTATCAGAGTATTAGCAATGAGAAAGGACTATGGGGGTTCTAAGTGAAAGGTAGAGATTTTAGCAGAACCTAGAACAGAAGCTACTATTAAAAAGGGATAATTAGTAGGGCAAATAAAATATTGCATGATAACTATAGGAATCACTCAGATGAGATTAAAAAGGATTGGGAAGAGAGATTGGATAAGCAATTCACAAAGAAACAATGGGAGGATATATATATACATATATATATATATATATATATATATATATATATATATATATATATATATATATGTGTGTGTGTGTGTGTGTGTGGCTCCCAAATATACAACAAAGTCTAGAATATTTAGGATTTTTGTTTGGAAGTGTTTGTGTAGGCATTTTTATACCTCAAGCAGACTCCAAATAATTTTTCCTCATGTAGATTATAAATGTTGAAGATGTGATGGGGAAGTAAGAGTTAACTGGGAACATATTTTTTTGGGATTGTAATAGGTTGGCAGACTTTAAATATTCCCTGCATACTACTCTGTCAGAAATATTGGGAGAACAATTCGGTATAACTGAGGAAATTATTTTTCTGGGCTGTGATACAGAATCAGAATTGCCTAGACATGGTAATGCCATGCTAAGTTCAATTCTGGATGCCAAAAAAACGGTTACTAGAAAATGGAAATCAAAGTCTAAACCAGCCATACTAGAAGTAGTGAATATAGTAACAGAGATAAAAGAACTGGAAGTGGTATCTTTAGAAAAAGATAGAGCAAATTATATAGAAAAAAATGAGAATTGTGGAAACAATACATACCGAATAATGTTTTGGAAGAGGAATGAGGTTTAAGGGAAGGCATGAATTGAATGAGCTATGTAATGGTCGAATGACAATGACTGTATAGAAGATTATATGTGATAATGTTTGCAACTAAAATATGTTGGTATGTTTTTTTTCATTTATGTAAATGTATGATTGCCCTAATTCAGAAAAATTGTTTCGTGTTTAATAAAAAAGAAAACGAATCCACCAGATTTGCCAAGGGGAAAAAGAATTAAGCACAAAAAGGAATAGCAAGGAAATGCCTTGTTGGACATCAGGGCCAAGACCCTCCCAGGGGATCAGTCATCACTCATCTTGGCTGCCTCTTAGTCCCTACCCCTTTTCTAAGTCCACTCCCACTCCCCTCCCCCAAAACTTCAAGGGTGCTCGTCTGCTTTGATAGAAAATTAGGAAGTTGTCACTCAGGGCAAATGGATGCTAAGCATAATTAAAGATGAATGCATTATTAATTTCTTAGCAAGACCTCAATTCAGAAGTACCCTACTAGTTCCTAGAGACCAGATTTGGATTTCTCTCAGGTTTTAAAAAGCATACAAGAGACAGGGATCATAGAAAAAGTACCCTCAGTAGAGGAAGGCACAGAGATTTACTCCAGAATCTTCTAGGTGCCATGGTAATAGAAGCCTTAAAGGCTCATCCTCGATTTCTCCTGTCTAAAACCTTTTCTAAAGGTACCCAAATTTAAGATGTTCACTCTGCAAGGATTATTATCACTGATTTCCCCTGGAATATTTGTGGTAATCCTGTGCTTGAAGCCCACATCCTTTCACCTCCCCATAAGCAAAACCCAAGAAAATTCCTAATATTCACTGCAGTGAGAGAGTACGATCTGTTCATCGCCTTGCCATTTTTTTTGTCCACTGTGCAGACAGTATTCACTGTTTGGCTCCAGTGGTAACCTTTTGCAGAACAAAGGTCACCCAGATCTATCCCTACCTAGATGATGATGTTATACTAGCAGATTCCTACCAGAATGCTTTGAATGGCATGCATAGAAAAGTACAGAGGTGGAGAGCAAGCAGTCTCATATGAACTATGTATGTATTTTGGAGTTGCTAGTAAAACTGTTTAGTTATTGGTGAAAACTGGCCATTGGACATAGGATTCCGAGTGGAGAAGAATGGTTTGACAGTATGACAAGCTGAATATTACAGTGGCTTTTATCCAGGAGACGTATAGGGTTAATACTGATCATACTACTGTAGTAAGACACACACGTATGCATACAGTGGAATGGATATTACTGTTGGTGACCTGCATCTTTGTCATATATCAACCTGTGGTCTGCAAGTGCAGCATCTTAACAGTCAAGGTAGGTACTAGAATATTTTGTAGCAATATTTTCATTGTGTCCCAGTTTGCATGTCTTATGGGTTAGTACAGCCATATGGCTGTGGGCTCACACTTGTCACGTCATGCATTCACAGATTCTGCTGATGGAGGGTATAGAACAGAGGGCTGTTGTCAATAGGGCTATCATGGCTGAAGATGGTAACATTCTCATGTCACAGTCCGATGTCACACTGACAGTCTGTAAAAATCCTGGGATGGCATTCTCGGAGTAGGTGGCATATACATGCATGTTGATGATCCCTTGACACCTCTGTTGAGCCTGATATTTGTGCAGTACTTAGAATCAACCATCAGATGTTCAGGTTAAAAATCCAGGTGAGCAAAGCATTGTGGAGCTGGTAAGTGTGCTGTCTTTTATGCGAGAGCATGTGCCAACTGTACAGTGACCTGGAGTTTTTGCACAAAGAAGCAATGCTGCTGCTGAGGTTGCTGGTGACAAATGTCTCCACATGTGACACTTGACCATTTTCTATCAGTCTAGCCTGCTAGCTGTAGTGTCTGTGACCATAGGAGTTGTGGGCATAATGTGGATGTGCATGGATTGTTATGCATCACTGAACATACAGCATTGCAGTTACAGTATCTGCATCAGTTGTTGGCACATGCCTTGATACCCCTTGTCATGGTCAAAGTTGTTCTTTGAGGCCTTAGTAAAGATACTGTCATGCATGATCCTGTAATTCATACTCATCCCTTTCTTGGGATGGATCTAGCAATGACATGGCCACATGGGATAGTGTATGTCACCAGTGGTCATGTAGTGGCACTGCAATTCTATCTGTGGAGGCTTTGATAAGGTCTACCCCATATTGTAGTGTTGCAGTCAGTTGTCACTATGACTCCCACTTTTACAGTTGATGGTAACTGTGCCTTGCCAGTCCCCTGTCCACTGTGGGTTTGTTCATGTCTGCTGCATAGTTTAGCTAAACCATGCAATGTCCTACATAACCTGATTGCTGTTGCATCAGGTTTAGACTGCCCTGGCACGATATCATCGGACTACTTTTATGATGGATCATGTTCTGTAGCATGACACACAGTACAAAATATTTTGTTGTATATCTCCATGCTATGTATGTGTGCATGTGTGTATATATATATATATATATATATATATATATATATGTGTGTGTGTGTGTCTGTGTGTATGAATATATATATATATATATATATATATATATATATATATATATATATATATATATTTATATGCAGTGACGCTCTGGAGGTCCTATACAGCAGCATATGCATTTTTCTCTCCACAGTATTCTTTGTTCCTCTCTGGGCTGTATTACATGACATTTCTGCCACTGCCTCTGGATTACAGAAAATATTTCTCAGTGGCTGACGGGCATATCTGGCATTGTGTTTAACATGCATAACACTTATATGTGGCATGCATCCTACATGCATGCATGCATGCTTGCCCACATGTATAGCCCATTATGTCTGGTGTATATATGTGTACATGTGTGTCTGTATACACACACATACACACAGAGCTGTAGTCGGTATAACCTTGTAGAAAGTCCCTTCACACAGCTATGGTTGGGTTAGGTCAGATGTGTGCTACACATTTGAGTCATCTGATCTGCCTATATGGTACATAGACAGATTATAGAAAATCTCCTGGACATTACGAACTACGTGATAGTTCAAGATGTGGTAGCTCTTTTGATTTATTTATCTGTGTCCCTCTAGACAAGGTTGAAGTCTTGATAGCAACATGGATGTAGCCTATGTTGCTGGGGACTTCTGGGAAGTGTGCAGTCTTATAGTATGCCCACAGTGGTGTTGATTTGCTTCTCTGGAGTCCTTGGGAACCAGATATAGTCCTCCATACATTCTAGTATGATGTCAAGGAATTGATTAAGTATTTACAAGGCAGAGTTCTGCCATATATAATATGACCCCAGTAGGTTGCTGGTGGGTCACATTATTTATTGTAGGATAGTTAATGGTATGCGTATGATTATGTCCACAAGAATGGACATTCTACCAATACCCCTCAGTTTTGCTTGTGGGTGATGCAGTTCCTCTAGGTACCATAGTGACCTACCATTGTCGTTTCAAAGTCCATTTCTAGGATTTGGGAAAATTGAAATCACTTTGTTGATACATTAAGTACCCATGAATCCAGTTATCCCCCTCTCTCCTGCTCCAAAGCACTTAGTCGCAACAGACACCTGCTAGCTCTGAAGCAGTCAACTGTTTGCTGCTGGTATGTCACTCAGTTGCCTGTATCTTCTCATAGATGGCCATAAAGCATGGCATTGACAGTGCTGGCTCTGACAGATGCTGCCAATACATGCTGTTGAGCTGCACCTGCTGCTATGCTTTACATGTCTTTTGCCCTCTACTGTGTAACTCATGGTGTTTCAACTAGGTGTAAGTGGGTGAGCAGTGTCACCGTTTTATATATATTTTTTTCCTTTTACAAGTCAGTATATGCACATTTGCATGCAATGCATATTGTGCAATTTTGACCATTGTGTTTTCATGCAAATGGTGTCTTTGCATCACCCACACCCTTTGCATGACTACAACTGGCGCTTTTTTTGTGTTGGATATTGAACAGTCCCTCTATGAATCTCAACCATTATATGACCTGTTTATATGGATTTTGTTATTGTTACTGCAATCCTTATGTGATCCTTTATTCCTGAATTGAAATCTGGCTTTTCAGCTGAATTGAGTATCTTTTAGTGCTGTATTTTTGATGTGGGACAGTTATGCTGTTTAGATGCAGACTGTAATCTCATTTAGATTGATGGCTTTGAACAATTTTTCTCCTTACAGATGCAGCTTTTAAATTTCTAAATCCTAAAACTGTCAATCGGTTCTTCAGGTTGAACAGCAACAATGCACTACTTGAGTTCTTGTTAGAGGTAACATAGTGGCATCTAAAGTTTTTGATGTTTTCTATTGTTTGGCAGGAATATGCAGATAACTAAATTATTTTCATTTGTTTTTCACAAAGGGAACCCCAGAAATAAAAGAGCATTATCTTGACTCAAAGAAGGATGTAGATCGTCAGCTGAAGTCTGCTTGTGAAGATTTTATCCAGCAGCAGACCAAATTATTTACAGGACAGCTGGAGGAGTTCACAACAAAGGTATGATGTAGTCTTGCAGCATATTCTATGTATATCAGACTTGCATTATTTTTTTTGTGCTAGTTCATTATTATTTCAGTATTTAAATGTTTATGAATTTTAAACTCTGAGCCTCCTAGGAGACTTTACATGAGTTTGTCAGATGATAAAGTAATCAAATACACTTTGTCTAAACCAAGAACCCACAGCCAGAGTGAAAAATTGGAAGAAACTTTAGTGCAATTTGTATATTATTTCTCATTATGTAACGACTGGGCTGAGTGGGTTTTGTGAAAGGCCCAATGATCCTGTTGCGCCATGTGCCGTAGATAATTGCCATGTTTTGTTCTGTGAGTACTGTGTACGTTTTTGAGGTGATTATTTGAAAGGCATACTCTTTGCAGAAGAAGACTGCGACTACAGCACATGTATACTTAATGGCAGCTGGTTATTGCTTGATTGGAGTGAATGAGGGAAGCAAATGCAAACAAGACAATACAAGAATAACAATTTCAAGCACAGTAGGGGGCTAGAAAAAGGCAGCAAAAGTGCAACACTCACTGAAAGTTCTTGCACTTTATTTAAAAAAGTAACATAAAATCCAACATTAAATGGATTAACTTCCTCACCGTGTTTTTTATCCCTAAAACACTGGGATTTCTTCAGCCACCAAACCACAATGACATCAATCATCAATTTAAATAATTTACATAATTAACATAAACGAACCGATTAAGCTATAATTTCCTAATCGCTTCTCTTCGCTACATCATCATAATGTTGAAATTGTCAATGAATAGTGCCAATATAATATTAGAGTTTTTCCACATTCTGTATAAATATATGTAAACAATTATTTACCTAAATCATGTAATGAATCTGTTTATTCTCTAAAAATATCTATTTAATTCTAATGAGCAACTTATAATAAAATATATACTGCTTCAGAATGCTCAATATGATTACCACATATATGTCCCTTAAAACACTTCTATATTCATCACATAAGCAGAGTGTCATAAAAACAAGAAAAACATAGATGTCATACAGAATGAAAAGCATCAGAAAGAAATTAATCCAATTTATAAAAATTTAAAATGGTGAAAGCTAAAGCATTTTTGACCTTATTTCTAAAGGAAACCTAAAATATCCACATATTAAATACAATTAAAACTTAAAATATCTTGGTGTAAAAGCCCAGCAGCATTAGACTTAGTAGAAATGGCTACCTTTTTTAAAAAAAAAATTTCTTTAATTGTAATGTGGCTGATCTTAATGTCAAGACTGGTGCCAAGGAAATGTTCTCATTTAAACATGGAGTTTCATTTGCTTGCAAAACTATCTGCCAATATGTCTCTCTCTGTTCAATATGTTCCTCCCAAGGGCCTCCCCTAGTATTCATTGCTATAGTCTCCAAAGCAAAAAATGAATATCTTGCATGTTTGCATGTAAGACTTTGCTTGTGTAAAGCATTATTAAGATTTTGGGTTCTTATATTATAGCAATGTTCATTAATTCACTTTTTAAGACCTTTTCAGTTTTTCCCACATAAGGCTGAAGGCTTATTGTGCCTGCTTATTTGAACTGTTTCTTTCTGAAATTGGTGTGCTTTGTTTGCTATAGCATAGACTAGATTCAGACCTGCTGAATCTAGCTCTGTTTGTATAACCTGAACACTAGTCCAGGCCATCTTTTTATTGGGAGGGTTCCCCTGCACCCTAGTGGCAGAAGTGTGCAGTTAGAACTTGTCTGATTGAAGACTGCTGGAACAGGGCTCAGTTTTGAGCTTTTTTATTGGTTAATTTGTTTAAATCAGTTTGCTATTGTTTGCTATTGTTATATTTAAGTGCATACCTGTTCTCCTGTGTTAAATCCACCTAAACAGAGTTTAAATATCTTTAGCATAGTCTGGTTGTAGATTTTGCTGTATCCAGATCTGTTTGTGTGATTCCTGTGTTTCCTGCTATGCCATCTTGTGCTGGCCAGGGCCTGCCTGAACTTAGTGGGAGTAAGTGAACTGGTTGGAACTGGTCTGCCATAGGGTGTTGAGCTAAGAGCTCAGGGACAAGGGTTGGTTGGTCAATTCCACTGTTTCTATTTTACTTTTGTTTTTGTAGTATTTAAACCCAGCATTTGCATGGGTTTGTGCTTGTTTGCCCATCGCTCACTGCCACTATGCTGTCAGTTGCATTTTTTCCCTTACCGGCACTCCTGTGTAAGTAAGGCCCTCGCCTGCCGCTCCTGTATTGATTTTATCCAGCCGTTCTCACACCTATAGGTACTCTCCTCAGATAGTACCCACTGTATTATTCCTGACCTTATTCCTCTTCCACAAATTCTGATAACCATGGACAGACAATTTCCTATGGTTTCTCCTGCTAGTCTGGTTGATATGGGCATCCTGAGACAGTGTAGCAACTGCCTTATGTATACAGACAACCCTCTATTACTACCACCTAGGAACACAATATGTGAGAGATGCAGTTACATTAAGAACCTAGAATTCTTGCTGTCTCAGTCACAAGTCAGTACATTTGGCAATGAAAAGGTTGTCTGCACAAACACTGTGAACACCACACCTCTAATACCACCCACATCTATACAACACACTCCTACATATGCAGGGATTCTCAACAAAAACATACTTAAACAAAAGAGACCTCTGAAGCAAAAACACACATGCACATCAGAACCCACAGCACCAAGGATCACACACAGTACACACGTCTGTGTCTCACAGCCTGTAAGGCCCAGCCACAAACCCAACAAACTAATCGTAGGAGACTCTATTGTGAGAAACACAGATGTGCCTCTCACCAGGCTACACAAGGAGAAAGTCACGGTAAGTTGCTTGTCAGATGCTAGAATCCGCCATATCATGCACGCACTGAAGTCTCATAACAACAAGTACTGTTATGACTCTAGTTCATGTTGGTGTGAATGACTTGAGATGTACCTCTTTAGACTATATGGAGAGAGACATGATTGAGCTCGCTGAATGTGTGTCCCAGGGAGGTATGTCCCTAGCCTTAAGCAGCATCCTACCATTGCCCAGAATGATGCCTCAATACAAAGAGAAAATGATTGACTTTAACAATTGACTTAGTTTCTGGTGTCATTCCAAGGGGATCCAGTACTTGACAGCCTGGGAGGACATGATTGATAGACCACGATGCTTTGCCAGAGATGGCCTTTATCTGTCTCCCCTGGGCTTCAGGCTGCTGGCAAAGGCTCGTGCCTCCCCCATAGTGTCTTTTTTGGGTAATGTTATGAGCACAAAATTACCAACATGAAAAATTTAAAGGTCATGCTGCTAAATGCTAGTAATCATAGCATGAAACTGCGCTCATTGCAACCAGTCCTTGCCCTGGAGGATACTGACATTTGTGCAGTCACTGAAATCTGGTTCAAAGCTGTCAAAAGCACCCCAGTCTTACCAGGTTACTCATCCTACCATACTTTCAGACCCCAAATGGAGGGCTACAAAGCCAAAGGTGGTGGAGTTTCAATATTTATCAAAGACATACACACCTCCAGGCTGGTCAAATGGTATGATGCACAGGAGACACTCCAAGTGCAGTTAACTGTTGACAAAACACCTATTCGAATCATAGCTAGCTATAGACCCCCAACCATGACTCAGGACGCCCACTCCACTTATCTGGACTTAACTTGGATCCATCAAGATTCAGTCCTGTACCCTGATACTGAGTGACTTTAACTACCCAACCATAGAGTGGAAGACCTGTTCTAGCCCAAATGTGAACACCCAGAGATTCGTTAACTTCGGCAATGCCAATGCATTGGATCAGCTGGTCGACATCCCTACGAGAGGTGAAAATATCCTGGACCTGGTCCTAACCAACATGAGTAGCCACTGAAGTACCTCTACAGTGTTATCCTCCTTGGTAATATCCAACCATAAAGCAATCAATTTTGAAGTCACCATCTCCCTGATCCCCCCTTTGTTAGAGTCAAATGAAAAAAAACATTTCCAAAGCTGACTGCAATGTTCTCAGAGCAGGTATAAGCAGCTTCACAACCACCGTCCCTTCAGTTGGAAACTAGCACTAATGTCCAAGCCTACACCAAAAACTATATGAGCACCTACATAGCTGTATGGACTCAGCAGTACCTGACAGGACCAAATCATCTTCCTCAGGGAAGAGTAAACCTGATTGGTGGACAAGCAACAGTAAACAAATTCTATAATAAGAGGAAAAAAATTGCTGTCCAGGACCAAGAAGGAGCAGGTGCCAAGTTGGAAGCAATCTCTCCTTTGTGTGAACAAGCAAATAAGGTCACCGGTGAAATCCTCTAAGTCTAACTTCGAGTCCAAATTAGCCACATCCACTAAGAACAATCACAAGGCCTTCTTCATATATGTCCGCAATCTCAAAGGTAACACCCAAATCTGCTCTGAACTGGTGGTCAATAACACCACATACTCAAATGCCATAGATGTAGTCAACCTGCTGGCAGACAGGTTCAGTGAAAACTTCATTCCCGTGTCCCCCCATCAGTAAACCAGGACATCCCCAGCACCTGTCCCCATCCATCTCCATGGGACCCGATAACATCAGTGGCTGTATCCTACATGAACTCAGGCATGAGCTGTTAGCTCCATTAGACACCCTATTCAACCAAAGCATGAGCACCAGCTTCATCCCAGCTGAATAGAGGACAGCCACTGTCATCCCTCTACACAAAGGTGGAGCATCCACTGACCCAGGCAATTATAGGACCATCAGCCTATCTAGCCTGGTCTGCAAGGCCATGGAATGCATTATCATGGACCTTATAAAAAAGGACATTGGCAACCTCCAAACACTTGTCCCCACACATTACAAGAATAAACCAAACAGGAAAACAACACATTGGCATGAACAACGGTGATTCTGAGAACATTGTAACATTTATGTAAGGTCACAAACTAGTAAACTCAAAAAACTTTACGAACTTGCAACCCCCTAATTGTATGAAAAAGAAATCGCAGCCTATGAGCTGGACACACTCCCCGGCACATCAGTAATGTCTGCTGCTAAGTACATTGTATGTGTTTTTAGACCTAATTTCAACTGTCTGTTCCTTGCTAAACCACAGCACTTTACCTGGACACCTCTTGTATCCCCCACCCCGTTCTGGCTTGTCTGTCTAAATCTACACCACTCTGCTCATTAAGTTTGCATTGGGTAAAGAAATCCCCCCCCCCACATGGTGTTATGTTATGTTTAATGATAATTATAGGCAAAAAATCTACCTACATAGTGCTCAAACACCTGTGAAATATTAAATCTTTTGTTGCTTGCCCTGCAAACTCTGTAGTGATTGTTTTGGTCAACTTTTTGATATCATTAGTGGCTGTCTTCCTACTTGTACAGGATTCACCTGGTCCATAGCTTGATTTACTGATTGTTTTTCTGACTTTGAATCGGGGTCCAGGTTCACTTACCCAGTCTGATGATCTATGCTGTGCCCAATAACTTCAGTCACATTCTCTATCTGCCTTGATGCTTTGTGACTTGCCCTAGCATATCTACACCATCTTTAGAACCCCTCTCCCTGCTTGGATACCATACGCTTTACCTGTGATGTGCAAGCAGATAACTCTGTAAGCTGTTTATTTTACTTTGACTCTGTTGTGCCTTTTTAATAAAGCAATGTTTTTCTATTGTTGAATATCTATATACTTATATGCCAAAATAATTTTTCCAGGCATAAGCTGAATGTTAGCACTGCTAATTTCCTGCAATTTGGGTGAATGCTTAGAAGGGTAATTGTATCCATGAGGATTGTGTAGTTTGTGTTTGAACAATAGCTTGTACATTTTTTCTGTTTTTATATCTTCTGTTAAGAAAGCTTTGAATGTGTACTGTGCCTCACTCTGGCTTTATTTGGATGTTTCTGCTAGACGTTTTTTGTTACTGCCCACACGTTGAATCCAATAACTTTTTATTGCTTACTTAGGCAGCTTTTTTGTGAATATCTGTCCCTAACCAAATTGATGTGTGAATATTGGGCTATATCACGAGCAGTGTACTGCTACTGCCTGTCTGCTTTCTAACTGTGAGTTTCTTCCCCCCTCTAATCTCCTACCTACTGCCTGTCTGCTTTCTAACTGTGAGTTTCTTCCCCCCCTCTAATCTCCTACCTCCTCCTCTTCCACTGCTTTTAATCTGTTTCTCCTAACTCATCTGCAAGCGGATAATTCTATAAGCTGTTTATTTTTCTTTGACTCTGTTGTGCCTTTTTAATAAAGCAATTTTTTTTATCTTGTTGAATATCTATATACTTGTATGTCAGAGTAATTTTTCCAGGCATACGGTGAATGTTAGCACTGCTAAATTCCTGCAACTTGGGCGAATGCTTAGAGGTTAATTGTATCCATGAGGATTGTGTAGCTTGTGTTTGAACAATAGCTTGTATCTTTTTTCTGTTTTTGAAATTGGTGCTTGAACAATAGCTTGGACCTTTTTTCTGTTGTACCTTCTGTTAAGAAAGCTTTGACTGTATACTGTGCCTCACTCTGACTGTATTTATGTGTTTCTGCTAGGCGTTTTTTGTTACTGCCCACATGTTGAATCCAATAACTTTTTATTGCTTACTTAGACTGCATTTTTTTGAATATCTGTCCCTAACCGAATTGATATATATTAATATTAGGCTATCAAGAGCAGTGTACTGCTACTGCCTATCTGTTTCTAGCTGTGAGTTTCTTCCCCCCCTCTAATCCCGTACCACCTCCTTTTCCACTGCTTTTAATCTGCTTCTCCTAACTCCCATCTCAGCTCTCTGTTATTCACACTACTATTCACCTTTCCCAGCTTTTCTCCTATGCCTCACTTTTTTCATGAAATATCCTGTTGTGTCAAACCTAACCTTCCCTCTCTCTCTCCCTCTTTGTAGGTCACAAATTAATGAACTCATAAAACTTTACTAACCTGCAACCCCCGGACTGTATGAAAAATAAATTGCAGCCTGTGAACTAGACTCTGTCCACAGCGCATCACCAACATCTGCTGCTATTAAGTACATTGTATGTGTTTTTAGACCTAATTTCAACTGTCTCTTGCTTGCTAAATGGCAGCACATCACTGGGATGCCTCTTGTATATCCCTCCCCATTCTGACTTGTCTGTCTAAATCTACACCACCCTGCCCATTAAGTTTGTATTAGGTAAAAACTCCCCCCACATGGTGTTATGTTATGTTTAACAGTAATTGTAGGCAAAAAGTCCACCTACGTAGCACTCAGACACCTGTGAAGTATTAAATCTTTAGTCACCTGCCCTGCAAACTGTGCAATGATTATTTTAGTCAATTTTTTGATATGATTAGTGGCTATCTATCTTTCTACCTTTGCAGGAGTCACCTAGTCTGCAGCTTGATTTACTGATTGTTTCTCTCACTATGAATCTGGATCCAGGTTCTACCCACTCTGTTTGCCCTCACTGCGCATGGGCTCACTCCGCTTCCGTAGCCTACCCCCATTCCCACCCCCTCTTTCATTGCATTTATACCCAAGTAGACTACACCCCCTCCTACTTCCATCCAATCAGAACCCACCTCCCTAAACTCCTATTTTTGTGTCACGTCCGCTAATTTCTAATAACCACCACTACCCACTACTACTTCATATTATATGTGTATCACACCCATTGCCTGTTCCATTGCCTACATGCTACATAAATCTAATTTATTAAGAATAAATTATAACCTGGTAGAACTACCTCCATCCTATAACAGCCAAATACCTTATTAAGGTAAAACTCTACTCAAACTAAAAATATCCCAGTTTATCAACAAAAGCTCTATAACTGAATAATGCACAAAACTATATCATTGCAGGGACTGGTAATCATATCACTTGTTATTGCTGCCCACATCACCTCATACCATCATATTAGCCCCAATCAAATAATTCAGTCACCCACCGACCCAACTCTCCTGAACAATACCCAGCACTTGTACCTGCCTCATCTATAATTATCAAACCTCCTAACATAGAATTAGCCCCTGTCAACCTCCCCCAGTATAATACTAAAAAAACATTTCTCCCTACAATTCCACCTATGAATGACTAAATACTTGCAAACCATTGCCCATACTATATCGCAACTTCATCAGCAGTGACACCCACCCAAATCCTGGCCCTGCAGTAAATTCCAGAACCCTCCCATTCCATACAGCATCTGTTGTAGACTCTCAGAGGAATACAACAGACCTATTTGTTCTTAATATCAACATAAGAAGCGTACTCAACAAAATAGGGGAACTACATGCCATGTTGTCCCTTGCACATACTCAGTTGCCAGTATCAGATATATTAATAAGGCGTTAGAGCAGAGGATTAAGGCTCTGAACTGTTAATGAGCCGTTTCCTGTAGTTCAGTGTTTGATTCCCGCAGCCTCCGTTTGCCTACTGTGCGACTCTGAGCAAGTCATTTAATCAGGCAGTGCTCTGGGGTAAAAAGACTCTATAAGGAGAACACTGGACGCCATTTTGCTCAATTCTTTCCTTTTGAATAACATTTCTTTCTACTTCAGAGGTTCGGGTTGTGTTGAGAAACTATTCAGATGAAACCTCTGGAGTCTTCTCATCAACTTGTCAGTACAAAGCAGTTATCTTCACTTCAGCAGAAAAAAAATGAAAGCAGTACATGGTGCTGAGGTAGCTTTTCAGAAGAATTTGCAGGCAAGATGTTTACATATCCAGACAGTCCATTGCACAGTGATGTGGTACATTATCTAATGATGAAGAACCATATCTTTTAACCATACAAGGAGGCAATAGGAATCTGAATGAAAGCTTTGCAGTTCAATCTGTATATTTCAGCAGTCCATATTCCAGGTGTACAAAATCAGTTGATGGATGCCCTGAGCAGCAAGACAAGTGGTCATGCATTTATCAAGACATTGTATAAAGGTGGTGTCTTCCATAGTTAGATTTGTTTACCACACATTACAGTAATAAAGTCAAAATATTTTGTCCTTCACATCTTTGTCTGTGGAAGATAGGGGGCTTTCTCCTTCATTTATTTATTTGTATCTGTCTGTATCTATTCTTTGTTTACTGGGTTAGTCCCACTAGGCTATTGGCCTCTTTTCAGGGGAGCCCAAGGTGGTATCTATATTACTAGAGTGTATTTGTCCAAGGCATTTGGGAACTTTCCTTACTTTTTCGATAGGTACCATGGGATCTTTTACATCCACCTTTGCTACCTTCAACTCAAGCAGATGAGACTACAGTTTAATGTTTAATTTGATGGATGGCACACTTTTGAGTTCAGCACTCCCTAATAATGCACTCACTGTCAACAATCCAATCACCTGGAGTGAGAATACAACCCACAGCCTTCTGGTGTAGTATAAAAGACGAATGTGTTGCCTGCTGAACCATGAACACTGCTGTGACACTTTCATATGGACACAGATCTTAATGTATGCCTTTGCTCCCTTTCCTCTAGGAACTTTTTGAAAAATCCTTCTTAGCAAGAACAATCATTGTACTGTTTACTGTTGTGTTATTACTCATTCGTCGTAGACATTACCTCTACATAAATCCTTACCGATACAACAGAAGATCAATATTCTGCATCAAAAACTCTGAATCTGTTTGTGTGTAGGATAGAATTTTGATTCACAAGAATAGCTCCTGTCCCTTTTACCTGTTAAATGTTTAAAATAGGTAGATAGACTTAATGCAAGAAAGTCCCAGAGTAGGAGGTGGAAAAGTTTTACTTCCTGAATTATCCTACAGGGTTTGGAATGTTTGTGTTGCCGTATTCTATGATGGGTCTTTTTGAGTTATTTGATGATAATCTAATATATTCATTCATTCGTCCACTAATGTCCGTAGTTCTGGAATATTTGCTTCTTTGTCAACTTTTCACAAGTTGCATCTTATTCATAGGTTCATAGGTATATACTAGGCTAATGACCAACAGGACCTTTATAACCCTAGCTGTGCTACCCATTGAGGATTTAGGAGGGGTTATGTTAGGAAGTTTCTATAGGTTATGGGGTGGTATGTTTGGTACAGTTTCATCTGTAAAAACTTTCCTTACTGAAGTACTATATTTAAATCCTCGTAAAATACATATTTAGCTCTCATGAGATTTAAACTTTATGCTGGAGAGATCAACTCTGTCTCCCTTACAAACTGTAGAGAATGCAGAGTTTAAAAAAAAAAACTTTTGTGGCAAGCAGATTATGTTGAGTCTATCAGGAAATTTCAGAGTTAAAAGCCTTCAGCCCTCACGCACAAATCTCATAGGACATACAAACTCATAGGTTAGTACTAAGCTAACTGCCCTTGCGAGCCATTTTAAGCCTAGCCAATTATCCCTTGCGAGACTTAAACCCTGCACCTTGTGTTTGTAAGGCAAACACCTTAACCATTAGGCCACCCTCCCATTTTTGGCATTTTGTAATGACAGAATTTCACTGAGGTTTTCATGTCCAGGTTAGTATTAGCAGTATGTATTCAATTTCCAGTTTGTTATGCAAACTACCAACATGATGGGGAACATCATTTGTACTTGATAGATGCATAAAGATGACTTAGGTTGTGTATTTGAAGAACCAAAGAAGTCAGGAGAACTTGACCATAGATTTGTACTGCTGATCAGTTAGATCATTTGTGGCCTAGCGTCTAGATCTTTGCCAGAACCCTGTGGTATGAATAGGTACTACCTTCTTTTGTCCCCTTAAAATGAGGGTTTGAGGAGCCATACAAAGATGAATTTGACTGTATCCCATCCATTTTTGTAGGTAGCACTTAGAGGATCAGGGAGCTACTTTGCTTTACATTAACAGGAAGTCTGTTTCTTAAAATATTGATTGTGTAAAAGAGATGTATGTCTCACCAGCAGGTCCTATTTATGATGAAGTGAAAGTTTAGTGCCTTTAAGCAGTTGTTTAGGATGGAGGTTGTTTTGCGAATATGTAGGACAACATATGACTGTATATTTATTCTAGGTTCATAGGTGAGTATTAGGCTAACTGCCCTTGTGGACCATTTTAAGCTAAGCCAAATTCCCTTGGTGAGAATCAAACCCTTTACCTCTTGCCTGAGAGGTAAACACCTTAACCATTATGAAAATACCAAAAGGGGTGTTATATTTTATTATTGATTTGATGAGGGAGTAGATAGGGATGATAACTTCCCTTGACCTAGAAGATATACCCCTAGAAATCAGTCTTGCTAGATAAAAGGATTTCCTAATGACAACAGATACATGGTGATAAGATGATACATTGTCAGTAAAGCACCTAGGTCCATAATAACTGCATCTGTTTTAAAGGGGTGTCATCTGTGTAATAGATGCATGGATGCTTATATTTGCCAAGGGCAGCAGTACTACGTTTTTTGGTATTTAGCTTAAGACCATGGTCCGAGCATCACTTATACATACATGTTAGGCCCTCCTGGAGAATCTGGAAGTGACTGCTCTGAGTATGGAAGTCACCCTTGACATCAGAGAAGTAAATACTGATGAAAAGTGGCCCAAGGACTGATGCCTGAGGTACACCACCAGTAAAGGCTATTAAATGAGATTGTGCTTTCTAAACTAACCAATTGTGTTCTGTCAGAAAGCCAGTTTGCTTTGGGTAACTTAGGAGTTATATTTAATTTGCTTAGCTTGTCGATAACGCCAGAATGTGAAATGGTATCAAATGGTATTGAAGGCCTTGGCCAGGTCAGGGTAGGCAGTATAAATCAATTTGCCCGCATTCAATGCATTAGTGACTTGTTCAAAGAAGTCCATCAAATTTAGGAGGCAAAGGTCTACCTTTAACAAATCTTGACTGGTTTGAGTTAAGGGATTTTAGTCTGCTGATAACCTTGTTAATAAGTCACACAATGAGGTGCTCTATTGCTTTACAGGTAAGACTGGTGAGGCTTAAAGGTCTGTAGTTTCCAGTGTCAGTGCTGAGTCCTCTCTTGTGGAGTGGAGTGACTGTAGTAGTTCCCCAAACCTCCAGCATAAATCCAGTGGAAAGACTGAGATTGAGTAGGTTCTGTAGTGAGCCTTTAAACTATGGTGCTGACAAGAAAAGAAAAAAAAAACCTTACATTGTCTGGACCTATGAAACTGGTGTTTATGGCCCTGAAGAGAGCCCTCAAGACCTGTCTTGAAGTGATATGGGTGGGGTGGGTATGCTAATATGTGGGAGAACATTTGGGGGAGATAAGGATGTAATGTCTGAGCTAAATTTTTCCACCAGTGTGTTGGATATGTTTTCTGGAGATGAGATGTTGCTGTCATGTTTAGCTCAGTGTATTACTAGTAATTGCTTCTAAGGTTTGTAGCATAGTTGGAAAAAGGCTTTGTGGTTATCCTTAACACAGATGGCAATTTTCAGTTCATACATAACCTTTGGAGGGTTTGATTTTGCTTCCGAGTTCTTTGTTAATCACTTTTAGAGGTTAAGGTATTAAGTTTGTTCTTATGGAAATATGTTTCTTATTATCGTATAGCTTCACACGCACACACATACACATTATTCATGGGATTACAGCGATCTAATGTTTTGTGTGCCAGTAGATCATAAGGTGTGAGGTTGGCATAATCGTTAAGGTGTTTACCTTACAAGCACGCATGATTTGATTCTCCGATGGTGTAATTGGCTAGGTGTAAAATGACTTACAAGGACAGTTAGTGTAGTACTAATCTATAAGCTTAATTGCGGAGTCTGTGCTTATAGTTATCTGTTTTCTCTGGAGCTGCAGCTCAGCTTCCTGCAGACCTATATAGCCTATGCCTCTCAGTTACGAGGTAATAGCCTGTTGATGTTGGGACGATAAAGACTTTTATGGAAAATTATCTGAAATAGATGCATAGGAGAAGGCAGATGCACATAATTTATTGTTGCAGAAGCGAGTTCTTTGCTTTTGGGTCAGTGTCTTACACATCTGTATTTTTGTTAACAGCATCAGCAGCAACAACATTCTAAATATCTTTCAGGCCTGCTTAAGGAATAGAACTAGATATGTTTTTTATATTAGTAAAATATTATCAGTAGTAATGGGTATTTTAATTGTAATTTTCATGTGGTTTTTAAGTAGCTATGTACTAAGCAACATGATTGAATTGTGTGATCTTCAGTGGTCTGGAAATCACAATGGACATTACCACTGCAGTCTGCCTAATTCCAAAGAGCAGTCTTGCCAAAATTACAAGTTTTGTTGTTGTGTCCACTCTTTTTTGTTCAGATAAGTTACAGTCTTGGGAATGACAATAGAGTAATACCCATAAAATGTGAGTAGACCCAACCATCTAGTTGTTTTTCTGCACTGTCTAGGATTACAACTTTGCATTGGCTAGTACAGAGAGCTTGCAGTATTCTTTTGTTAATTGTGTAAGACTTTCTAAAATGTATTTTTGGAAGACCAGTGTTTCAACTCATTTTCATGTTTTGTGTTGAAAGTTCCCTATGTCAAAGATGTTATGTTCCAAGTGGGCACAAGGTGACAGTGAAGAAAAGCACAGTTTGCCATTACTGTTTACACTGTGACCATCACCCAGAAAATAATGTTGTGTCAGAAGTTAAATCAAAATGCCCTTTAAAGATGGATGAAAATCTTGAGAAAACATTTGGAGGAAGAAGTCAAAAATGACAGTTGTCTTACTTCAAGCAAAAAAATGGAAGCGTAATCACACTGCCAGTGTTTATCTGAGGAGGAATGCTGCAAACCTCAAATGAAAATGCCATTCCAGGGATAGATTTATGTATTTTCCCAGTTTCAATGAGTTATAGTGGACGTTTCACCAACATGTCTGACATCCCCTTTTCAGTTGGGTTTTAACAAGAGGGCCTCTGGAACTGTGTCACGTTGTCAAGTTGGGGATTAAAGTTCCATGGCTTTGAGAGCAATAGTTGGGCCTGATTTTGCATTTGTGCACTGTCCATCAGCTTACTGGGTTTTGTCATATCTGCAGTCTGTGTTCTTGACCTGCTTACTATCACAGGGATCACTGTTTAGGGTTTTGCCAAACTATCATCAGAATTTTTTTTATATATTGATTCCCTCAGTTAGGTTAGTTTCCAAGGATGAGAGGCTCTCCAGCACTTTGGCTGCTGTGGGCAGTCAGCTGAGGCCTAGGGGATAGTTTTGATCTTGGCTAATTTTGCATATTTAATTGGCTGTCTTGGAGGTGTCTAAGAGTTCCACTACACAAGAAGTGGATGTACATTCTCTGACATCGTATGGCTTACGCTTTAAATGATGAAGATTTGCAAATGTTTTACAGGAGAACTATAAGCATTTTGCAGAGTCAGAATCCATGGTTGTCTATGAATGGACGATAACATTTAGCCAAACCCTCCTTTCTTGAGTAGTTTCAGCACTGAGAGTGCTCTAAACAATGAAAAATCCCACTTTTGTGGAGTTGTTCTGGAAGTTGCATCTCTGTCAGGACATAATCTGAAGGATTTTGTATGCTTTGTAAAAATGTAATAAACAAGCAGATCAACAGGAATGAGGAAGGTCTGAGAAAAGGAAACTGGGAGCAAAGCAAGGAAGAGTGTCTTAGTTTCAGATATGTATTCAGTAAGTAAATAAAATGTTCCTTTCTTGTGAAAGATTTTTTTACCATTTATTAGCAGTGTTACTCACACAGTTAAAGCTGAGCCACTCCTCTGCCCATACAGAAAGTCTGACTTTTATTTCTTGGGTAGCATAATCTTGCCATTTGTCACCAGGTGTAATCCCCTGTATAGTCCATTTCCACTCCCTTTTTTAGTCTTGTTGTGCCAGCTGCCTTTACTAGCTCATCCATGTTCTCCATTTCCATTCTTCATATGTAGCTTCTATAGCTTAGCAAGCTTTTTCATAAAATATTTTGGTACTTTTCCGTTATACCCCTACCACGTCTTCGCGCCACTAGTGCTGCTCTCTTTTCTTATTATGTAGTGTTTATGCAGAACTAAGAAATGGTTATTGTTAAAGTAATGAAAATCCACCAAACAATATATCAGAACCAGCAGTTTTAACTGCTAATGCGGCCAATTTTGTTTGGTATACATCTTTTTGCAGCAACGGCTATAGCCCTCAACCTTCTAGCTGTAAAATATGGAACACTAATTACCTCGCCTTATGTGGAATACGTACAAACAAGTAACGTAGCTAAGAAGCTCACAGGATGGTTAAAATATTTCACTTTGTACTTTGCAAATACTGAATCGTATTAATATTCTGTGTATATGGGTTAAAACAATTCTTGAAATTGTATATGATGGGCCATTTCAGTGTGGGACTGCCAAGATCGTTAACTTTATAAGACTTAAAAATGAGAAGTGGTCCTTATAATGAGGTACACTAGAGAAGTGTGATAGTATTTTGGTCACTTTATGTTAAGTCTTTTAAGTGGGCACATGCCTTTTTTGTTTCTTGAGTTTTCCTGTCGGCACGTCATTTAAATATTTGTAAGGTTTATTTTACGGTAACATTTTGCCTCTCATATACACCTGATTTTCACTGAAGATTTTAGTCTGTGTCTTTTAATAGCCCCCCCCCAAGAAAATGGAGACTTTTCCAGAAAGGGTAAATTACACTTAATTCCTATAATTCAGGAATTATACACTGTCAGAAAACGTATATTAATTTGCTTTCTCTTATTCTGTCATTGTCTCTCGAATTAACAGAAAAAAGTTAAAAAAAAAAAAAAAAATTTAAAAGTTTTAAAAAGATCCCTCCCTGATTGTCCCCGATTCATTGAGAGATATGCTCCCAGTAGCTCGGGTGGAAATCCCATATTTGAAAAACAGGCTAAGAATCGGACCATCATACATCATAGGAAATAGGAGACAACATTAAAAAAAGCAAAGCGTTACCGTAAAATAAACCTTACAAACATTTAAATGACGTGCCAACAGGAAAACTCAAGAAACGAAAAAGACAGCAGCACCAGCGGCGCAAAGACGTGGTAGGGGTATAATGGAAAAGTACCAATATTTCTATGCTGTTATGTTTGTCCTTCAGTATAGCTTATGGTTGAATGATCTCCTAATTTGTTCTGCTAGCAGTAGAAGCAGATACAATAATGACTCAGTATTCCATGTTTTATTTCAGAATAATTCTCAACCCTCCCAAATTCATTAAGGATCCACAGTGTTCCAAAGAGGTATACCCTATGGTCAGGAATACTGAGCAGGATGTCATCAGTATAAAATTTACTGAAGCAAGTCTCATTGTATTCAAGGATGCAGTATTTCAGAGTTGCTAGATTTTTATCGCTAATTGCATGTTGTTAGCGTAAATTACATTGGGGAGTAGTGAACATCCTTGTTTCATACTGGATTACATCTTAAAGGGAGAAATTGGTGATGTTATTCAAACATCCTCTGAGTCACTGTATACAGCTTCGATAGCCTTAACTCCCTTAACAAATGACCACTTTCCAAAGGACTGTCCCATAATTATTTGACAGCATTTTACTAGTTTGCTTGAATGTATTTAACAGTCTGCATCTCCAAAAACCATTCAGCAATTTTTGAACTTAAGGAATGTACTGTATAGTTGTGCAGTTAGAGATATTTAAAATTGTGAGGTACAGGTAGTCTTATGATTGACTTTTGAATATGCTAAAAATATTAAATTAAGAAATTACTTTTCCTTAGTTGTAGTATACCCAGGCTTTGCACTCTGTTAAGTAAGAAAGGCTGGAAAGTTAATGTAATGTTGTGACTTTGGCCTGCTACTCTGGGGAAATGTATAAGTATGTTAATCCTAGATGTAGAAATAAAAGATAATTCCCATTTTTGCAGAGGTGTGGATATGTAAATTAATGTCCATAGTTTAAGCTATAGACAAGTGTGATTTTTTTTTTTAAACAAATAGGCTTGAAAAATAAGAGAGTATGGTGAAAGTCATGGAAAACTATAAATGTTAAGTTGTCAATCTCGCCTTCATTCTTGCTGGATGGGTTCGGAGCCGATCCTCGGCTCCGACTCGGCACTTGCTTTAGCTTGAGAACTCCTTTTTACCAGCTCGAGGCAACCCCTATATCCCATGATGCAAGGCGGAACTACCTTAGATCTCGTTTGCCGCTTAGCGAAAGAGGTCTCCTTTGCCAGCTGAGGTAAGTTGATATTTTCAGAAAGCTTAGTCAGGGATTTATTTCTCCCTTTTTCCCCTTTTTATAGTGTGTAGTGTTTCTACAGCCCACCCTATTTCCCTTATAGTTAAAAACTTTTAAATTCTTTTTTATAATTCTAAAAGAGTTTTCAGTTAGGCCTAGACCCCCTTGCTTAATCCCTACCTGTGTGTCTGTGTGTTTGGGGATTAGTTGTGTGGTTGTTGGGGTGTGTGTGACTTTCTTCCTCTAGGACTATGTCTAAGGAAGGCAAGGTCTCAGGCTTCAAGAAGTGTGACTCGTGCTGTCAGAAAATGTCTCTGACAGACGGTCACACTTCTTGTGTTTACTGCCTGGGGCCTTTGCACCTGCAGGACTCCTGTGCTTTGTGTCACTCTTTTAGCCAGAGAGTCCTGCAGGAAAGGAGGAATAAATTGATCCTCCGTGGCTTGCTTAAGCCAGAAGGTTCTCCCTCTAAAACAGGGTCCAGTAAACCTTCTAAGCCTCCGAAGGTTCAGGCTACAGTGTCTAAGCCTCCTCTGGTGGCTCCGGCTCCGTCGGAGCCGAGATCAGCTCCAGCTGGAGCCGATCTTTCTGCTTCTAAAGTAGTGGGCTCGGCACCGATCAGTTCCGACACCCAATCTACTGTTGCCTTGTCGGCTCCGGCTGGAGCCGACACCGTATCCAGCATCGGAGCCGAGAAACCTTCGGCTCCATCTGGAATTCAGGGGACTTCGGCTCCGATGACTTCGTCCCGAAAGAGATCTTGGTCCCCTTCGTTGGAGAGTATCCACTCGGCTCCGGGGTCTCCTCTTTTGTCGGAGCGGAGCCATCGAAGCCGATCTTCGAGATCTTCCAGGCTGTCTAACCACGACTTAGAGAGGGTGGTAAGCAGGCTGTTAAAGTCGCAGGCACTGGCCCAAATGCTCCATAGCCCGTCTCAGCAGACTTCGGCTATTGCTTCACCCCTTGAACTTCCTCCTCCGACTCCCCACCAGAGTTCGGAGATGGAGCTTCTCGGGACAGCGACTGTTTCGGCGCCGGAACCGATACATCCTTCGGCTCCGATCTCCTCCCTGAGACCTTCCTTGGAGGGATCCGGTCGTCGAGTTTCCCTGGTCGGCTCCGAGGGGGCTAGTGGCATCGGACCTTTGTCCGACCCCGCTCTCCCTCTCGGGGCTTCGGCCTTGGTAAGCTCGGCACCGACATCGGCCTCGGAGCCTTCCCTCTCAGTGGAGCCGGGAATTCCTGTTTCCTCGGAACGGGGATATTCCGGTCTCCCGGGGAGGGGAGCCTTTGAGGTGATGAGGAGTGTCCTGGCTCCTGAGCCAGGTCAACGGTCCATCCCTCTAGCTCCTCCCTCTTCGGTGCCTGTAGACACCTCTTGCCAGCCTCTTGCTCTCAGGCCCAGGGATCCATCGCCCCAGGTTTCCCCATTGGGAATTTCCTCCTCTTCCAAAGTTTCTCCTGATCCTGCAGGTGAACCCCCTCGGAAGAGGACGTGTAAGAGGAAACACACAGACTCCCCTGAGTCTACTACATCTGATACCGACTTAGATGAGTCGGAGGGTTCCCCACGATCCCCCTCTGAGGATGTCTCCTTTTCAGACATCCTTGAGCTCCTCAAACAGAGGGGGAATTGGCCATCCATTGATCCCTCCGAGGATGAGTCGGTATACCCGGAGGCTTTTGGATCCCGACCCTCCACCTCCTGGGTGTCTCCGCCTTTCGACCCACTTATGCAGGTAGTGGCTCGAAAGCCGTGGGCAGCTCCAGATTCTGTGGAACCTGTCCCCAGGAGGCCATCCAAGTTTATTACAGCCCCTACGGACAAATAGTTTCTTTCCAAGGGCGTTTCTGTGGATGCTATGGTGGTGGCGGCCGCCACTAAGAAGGAACTTGCGGATCCTTCAGTACCTGTCCATCCTCCTAACAAGGATTCTAGGACCATGGACAGGTATGGAAAGCGGATGTTTTCTTCAGCGACCTTTGCTATGCGTTCGCTGAACTACCTTTGTCACTTCACCAGGCTTCAAAGAGATATTCTCAAGGAACTAGGTGAAGTGGTCCAGGATCCTTCTGCTGCTGGGGCTCAAGAAAAGATTGCCTCACAGCTAGCAATCCTGAATTCCTTATCCAACTCCTCCATGCGGCTCATATCCTATGCGGCCGATGGAGCGAGCAGGGCCGCAGGCACAGGAGTGGCTCTTAGGCGTCAAGCCTGGATGCGGCTTTGTAATTTTGCGGACCCCTTTAAGGCGTCCTTCACCAATACCCCCTTTGATGGTTCGGCTTTGTTCGGACCTCAGGTGAAGGATACCTTGACCAGGTGTGAGCAGGACGGTAAAACTCTTTCTGCCGTTGGAGTCCATTTTTCCACCCCTTCTAGACCATATCCCAAGGGTCAGAAGGGAGGGAAGATGTGGTTCCGCAAAGCCCAAGGAGCTACACCGGACACACGTGGTCAGTTTACCCCCAGAGGCAGAGGGTGTAACAATAATAGACGCCGCCCTAGAGGCAGGGGGGGTCCTCAGAACCAGGGCAACAGGGAGTCTCTTCCTGAGAAGCCCTTTCAGCACCCCTGAGGTGTTGCCCGACTGTCCACCCTTGGAGGCAGTCGGGGGAAGGATTTCGCTGTACCCAGTTGCCTGGCATTCCCTTTCACAAGATATGTGGGTACAGTCGATCATATCCGAGGGTTACAAAATCCCCTTCGAAAGGTATCCCGTACCTCAACAATCCCTTCCAGACATCTCACCCGGTCAAAGGGATTTGGCAGAACAGGAGGTTTCAAAGCTCCTAGGAAAAAGAGCCGTCCAGACTGTTCCGCAGAGCAAGTAGGATCCGGCGTCTACTCAAGATTCTTTTTGGTCCCCAAAAGGACGGGAGATTGGAGACCAGTATTAGACCTGAGCAGTCTAAACAGATTTGTCAAGAAGGCAAGATTCCGGATGGTCACGCTTCAGTCCATTCTGCCCTTTCTGGGCAAGGACAACTGGATGTGCTCTATAGACCTTCAGGACGCGTACTATCACATAAAGATTCACAGGCGCCCAGAAGGTTTCTCCGCTTTCGCTAGGGACCAGTCATTACCAATTCAGAGCCCTGCCCTTTGGCCTCACTTCAGCCCCCAGAGTGTTTACCAAATGCATGGCAGTGGTCACAGCTCATCTGAGACATCAAGGATTCCAGGTGTTTCCTTATTTAGACGACTGGCTCCTCTCCGCCACCACCAGGTGTCAGCTTCTTCAGAACAGAGACTACACTCTGCAGCTTTGCAGGAGTTTGGGAATTTCAGTGAATTTCGAAAAATCTTCTCTGCGGCCTTGCCAATCTATCACCTTTATAGGCGCAGAATTAAACACCGTAAAAATGTTAGCCAGACTAACAGATCAAAGAATTCTGGACATCCAAAAATTTGTTCGGATTCTATTGCAGAGCAGCAAGGTCAAAGCCAGATTGATACTAAAGGTTTTAGGTCTTATGGCTGCGGCCATTGTTCTTCTACCACTGGCTCGCTTCCACATGCGTCTTCTGCAGTGGATGTTATTCACTGATGAGGCACGAAATCTTAGTCACACAATCGTGCAGAACTCATCTGAACTGGTGGATATCTTCCCCTCTTCTTCTTCAGGGCCGACCCTTTGTTCCCCCTCCTCCGGTTGCCACAGTTACTACGGATGCCTCTCTGATCAGGTGGGGGGGGCATTATCAGGGCAGGATGGTCCATGGGACGTGGCAACCCATAGAATACCATCTGCACATAAATGTCCTGGAGATGAGAGCGGTGCTTTTAATGTTGCAAGCCCTCAACGACTTTCTTCCCACGGGGACTATTGCAGTACAAACGGACAACATGTCCGTGGTCTGGTACATCAACAAGCAGGGCGGGACCAGGTCCTATCCGTTGTGTCGAGAAGCTCTCAGACTTTGGCAATGGGCAATCTCCTCTCATCGGTTTCTGATAGCAACGCACATCCCCGGCAGGTCCAACCTCTTGGCAGACAGGCTGAGCAGATCCATTCTCATGCCTCACGAGTGGTCTCTCAATCAATCTGTAGTGGATCAGATTTTTCTGAAGTGGGGCACACCTTGTTGCGATCTTTTTGCTACACCCCAAAACAACAAGTGCCCGATTTTTCACCCTCTTTCCCCTACCAGGCCAACCCTGAGAGACTCTCTAACCCAGGATTGGCCCCGGGGACTTCTGCACGCTTTTCCTCCCTTTCCTCGATTCCACAAGTCATTCAGAAAGCCACCGCTTTGAGGGCCAAGTTGATTCTCATTGCCCTTACTGGCCTCGACAAATTTGGTTTCCGTCTCTGCATCGTCACCTCCTGGTGCAGCCCTGGCATCTGGACCCAGTTCCGGATCTCTTGATCCACCAGTCGGGTCAACAGCACTGGGCCATTCATTCTCTCAACCTCACTGCTTGGTTGCTCCACTTCCTTCCCTAGCCAGGCTTCCGATGATCTCTGATTCCGTCAGAGACATCTTAGTGTCTTCTTTAAAGTCGTCCACCAGAACTGTTTATGCTAGCAAGTGGCGACGTTTTTCTATTTGGGCAAATTCCAGGAATATTGATCCCTTTACTGCTCCTGTGCATTCTGTATTAGATTTCCTGGCTGAGGTTTTTCAGTGAGGATCTTCTTCATCTACAGTTAAAGTTCAACTGGCTGCTATTTCCAAGTATCATGTTGGCTTGCATGATAATAACATTATGTCTCGTAGATTATGCAAGGCCTTTCTGAGAGGAGTTTTTCTCCTAAAGCCGCCGATAAAGCATCCTCCTCCGCAATGGGATCTAAATTTAATGTTGGCATCCTTGATGTTACCTCCCTTCGAACCGTCTGCTTCATGTTCTTTGAAATTATTGACCTGGAAAACTATATTTTTACTGGCTGTCACTTTAGCAAGAAGGGTTTCCGAGATTCAAGCTCTCTGCATCCGTTCCCCTTACTTGGTTTTTCATAAGGACAGGGTATCCTTAAGAATGAACCCGTCCTTTCTCCCCAAAGTTGTGTCTCAAACCAATATTAATCAATCCATAGATCTACCAGTTTTTTTCCCAAACTATTCTGACAGAGCTGAACAAAAGCTTCATTTTTTGGATGTCCATCGTCAGCTCAGGTACTATTTGCATAGAACGAAACAATTCAGGAAATCAGACCAATTATTTGTCTCCTATGCAGAAAACAGGATAGGTCTCCCAGTGTCTAAAGTGACCTTATCCAGATGGTTGTCTTCCACCATTTCCTATGTGTACTCTCTCAGAGGCAAGCAGCTATCTTCTAAACCGAAAGCACACTCAACCAGGAGTCTATCCACTTCTGCAGCCTTTCAGGATAGACTACCCATTGATACCATTTGTGCAGCAGCTACTTGGGCCACTCCTCATACCTTTGTTTCTCATTACAAGTTAGACTTGGCCTCCAGAGACAGGGCCAGTTTTGGTTCCACAGTTCTCAAGAGTCTGTTCCATTGAGCCACCTGGGATACAGGTGCTAGGGACGCGGTCCCATCCAGCAAGAATGAAGGCGAGATTGACAACTTAACATTTAGAAGTTATGTACCTACCATAACGCGTTCCATGTTAGTTGTCTTCTCGCCTTCTTTCTTCCCCTCCCTCCTTCCCCCTGGCCTGGACAGATCTTGAAGAGTTCCTATCAGGTTGTTTCCTCCTGAGCCTTCATTAGAGGACTCTTTATTATGGACTTGGGTTTCCTAAATATGTTAGGTTAGTCCTTAGCAGGGTAGGTTAGCTACCAAATGAGATCTGAGGTAGTTCCGCCTTGCATCATGGGATATAGGGTTGCCTCGAGCTGGTAAAAAGGAGTTCTCAAGCTAAAGCAAGTGCCGAGTCGGAGCCGAGGATCGGCTCCGAACCCATCCAGCAAGAAAGAAGGCGAGAGAAGACAACTAACATGGAACGTTATGGTAGGTACATAACTTCTAATTCTTTATTGCATTTGCAAAGTTGCTAACTATATTTCCAATGGCAAATGTTCTCATCCTGAGACAAGAAGTTCACACGTTCAGGCAATTAATCATGAGAGTTTCCAATGTGTTCTGCAAAGTTTTGTTTAACATTTCCTTTAGTTATAATTATGCCCTCATCATATAAAGTGCACTTTCTAAAATGTGTATTTTTTACTTTAGTTACTTCATTGAACCTATATTTATTAATTTTATTAAACTGTTGTTTCTGTTTACTGTATGCTGAGCAACTGTCCATTTACTTCCTGATGCCATTTCATTCAGGCACGCTTGCTGATGACTTGTTAGAAGGGAGAAGAGGACTTCTGTAGTGGGTTGGCATATTTTTTGTAGTCTGAAGTAGTCTGATGTAGATTTTATTACAAAGTAACTAGAATGCAGCTCAGTCAATCAATAAATAAAAATAAATGCAGTTATATTTAAGTGAAAGGTAAAAACAAGATGAAATAGGTTAAGATTCTTAGTAAGATGTATAATGCTTAGGGTACAGTATATTAAAATATGTGTAAAACTAATAAGTCATTGTCTACCAATGGATTTTAGGGAGAAAACTATCGGTGTGTTAATCACCTCAGTGACAGACATCCTTTTACTGTGTATTTGTATGTTCTACCACAAGGAGTTAGCACTGAAAAGAAAATGTTTGGAATAACTTGTACATCTGTGAAAAAAAAGATGCAGTAAAATGATCATTCCATAGTAGACAACTGTTTACTGCAGTCTGATAGTGTGTGTGTTATATTCAAGGGTCTAACAGATTTTTAAATTTGATAATTCCGCAGAGGACCAATTCATTTTGCCGTCTGTCCAAAACTCTCTGCTGTCCCTGATTTTCCTTCATAGGTTTTCCCTGTCCCTTATAAAGGTTATGAATTTCTGGTAAATTGCTAAGAATTGCAGTCAGTCAATAATGTATGTCAGGAGTTTCTTCCTCTTCATAAAATGGATATTGATACAAAACTTGCTGTTTTAACTTTCTAAATGAATTAGAGACATGGTTAAAAAATGTCTCTGATTTGGTTCTTTGTCCTTCCATTATTTTAGAATTTGTCCAGAACTGTTCTGTTAATCAAAGAAGTTGAGAGGTATGTTGCTGTCTGTTTAATGGTACTGTTTTTACCAACTTTCAACTTTACTCTCCTATAGTCTCTCCTTTTTTTTCTGTAACTGGTATTCTGGACAAATTCAGAATGCATGTGCTTCGTACATCATAGTTTTCTGCCTAAAAGTGAACAATCAGTCCATCGGTAGAAAATGATTTATTAGTTTTACATTTTTTATTACACTGTTTGCCAAGCAGTATACAACTTACTAATAATCGTATCCTGTTCCATCTTTTGTTACCTGGCACTTGAATACAACTGTGTTTATTAATTTATTTATTGTCTGACAGATTAACTGATTGTGCTGCATTTTGGTTACTTTGTATTGAATTCTGCTACAGACTACAGAAAACTAACTATAGAAGTCTTTCTCCCTTCTTGAATAACTAAATAAAAACTATATTTTATAAGTTGAGGGCATAATTGTAATCAAAAGAAATTGTAAAAAAAAAAAACCAAAAAAAACTTTACACTTTATCTTTAAAGGTAGCCTGTGCACTTCTTAAGGGTAAGCTGTTTTTCACATCTGCCAGGGGATAGCAATTAATGTAATAAGCACTTTAAAATGTGTAACCTTAATTTTAGAATAGGTAATGTCTATGGGTACAGCCATTAATTTTGGGCAACTGCTCCTATCTGGAGGTGTAATCTTCCTTTTTGCAAAATGTAAATGGTTTTGGATGTTTGCTTTAAATTTTTGTTAATGTTTTTGAATGTTTGTATTGAAGCAAAAAGTGTAGAAAAAATGTAATAGGGGTTAAAATAGAGATGAGAAGAAGCAATTACGTAAGAGATCAGCCTGATAAACAGTGTGCATGTATGCTGAAAAGTGGAAATATACATTCAAAAGAACTGCCATGTATAGTGGATATAAAACATGTACACCTCTGTTAAAATGCCAGGTTTTTGTGATATAAAAAAATGAGCCCACAATCATTTCAAAACTTTTCCCACCTTTAATATGACCTATAACCTTTACAATTAAATTGAAAAACAAATTTGTTAGGGGAAGAAAAATAAAAAACGTACAATAAGCTGGTTGCGTAAGTGTGCACACTCTTAAACTAATACTTTGTTGAAGCACCTTTTGATTTAACTATAACATTCAGTCTTCTTGGGTACACACCTTCCATCAATTAAAGAGACTCTGATTAACCCCAAATAAAGTTCAGCTGTCCTAGTAGGATTTTCCTGACATTTACTCAGTTGCCTGCAACAGCAAAAGCCATGGTTCACAGAGAGCTTACAAAGCATCAAAGGGATCTCATTGTTGAAAGGTATCAGTCAGGAGAGGGGTACAAAAAAATGTCCACAGCATTGGATATAGCATGGAACACAGTGAAGACAGTCATTAAAAAGTGGGGAAAATATGGGACAATAGTGATGTTGCAAAGAACTGGACATCCCTCCAATATTGATGAAAAGACAATATGAAAACTGGTCAGGAAGGCTGCCAAGAGACCTGCAGCAACACTGAAGGAGCTGTAGGAATTTCTGGCAAGTACTTGGCTGTGTGCTACAAGTGACAACAATCTCCTGTATTCTCTATATGTCTGGACTATGAGGTAGAGTTGCAAGACGGAAGCCTTTTCTTACACAAAAAAATCCAGGCCCGGGTAAAATTTGCAAAACAATACATCAAGTCACCCAAAAGCATGTGGGAAAATGTGTTATAGTCTGATGAGACCTAGGCTGACCTTTTTGGCCACAATTCCAAAATATACGTTTGGTGCAAAAACACTTCGCATCACCAAAAAAACACCATCCCCACGGTGAACCATGGTGGTGGCAGTATCATGCTTTGGGGTTGCTTTTCTTCAGCTGGACTTCTTTACCATACCTGTCTGTCTCACCCATGGCATGTTTGGCTGTGTGCATGTCCCTGTATTCTTTCTTACGGTTGTTTCCCTTGCCATGTCACAAAAACAGGAAGGGAAACCACTTGCATTTAAAAAGTGCGAGAAATGTTGGAGGAAGTTGCCCCTTAGCGATACAGACACTTTGTTAGTGGCCTCTTCATCTTCAGGAAACATGCATATGTCACGGCTTCGATCAAAGAGCACTTATGGAGCAGAAAAACAAGCTTATTTTAAAGGGCTTACTAAAAGACTCTTTTTCAGAGATGATTTCTTCAGAGTCCTCTCCAAAAAGTTCTGACAAATCTTTAAAATGCTCATATTTGGCTTCAAAAGCTACCTCAGCGCCAAGCCAAAAAACTCCTTCACTCTCTACTCCAGCAGAAACCCTGGAGCAGACAGTTGTTGCCGGATCCAACCGTCCCTAGAACCAATAACATCATACGTCCCTTCTCCACTGTTAGCTAAGTCCAGATCTCCAACACTATCTACTCGGTCCACCAGGAGCTTGTCTGATGAAGATGTGGGTGGGGTTGTCCAGAAGCTACTAAAGAGTCCTACTCTGGCTAAACTTTTGCTGGATCAAAGCCCAAAGGAATTGTACCAGCCACAGCCCCTCCCTCTGGTACCTCTTCCTCCTCCGATCTGTCCCTTCGTTTCGGAGCCAGAAGACTGCAATCTCCAGATTGTATCTGTGTTGGCTGCAGGACCTTCATTTTTCTTGCAGCCGATATCTGCCCTGAGTGGTTCCCTCCAGTTGGAGCAGGACACATCTAGGAGCCAACACTCTCCTGTCAGGTCCTCGGAGTCAGTTCAAATCTCCCAGGATATGACTGTGGCTCTAGGGGCTTCAGCGCAGGTGAGTTCAGCTCCTACCTTGGCTTTGGAGCTTCTGTCCACTGTGCCATGGATACTTTTGGCTCCATCAACCTCTGTGGGATCTGGGGGAGTCCTCAGTGTGGGAGCAGTCAGCTTTTGAGGTTACGAGGAGGGTTTTGACTCCTTTGCAGTCTAAGATAAATCTCTATCGGATCTTCCTCCAAGTTCTGGCCAGCTGTCTTTGCCCTCTCAGGTAACCCTTCCACAGGATTGCAGAGACCCCAGGCCTCACGATGTCCAGCAAGGGACTCCCTCTCTTCTGAAACCTCCCCAGAGTATCCCACAGAGGAGGTCCCTAGAAGCAGGACCTGCAAGAGGAAGCATCTTGACTCCCCAGAGGAGTCTATCATGTCAGATACTGACCTCAATGATGTAGAAGGGTCCCCATGGTCACCTCCTGAAGATGTCTCCTTTGGAGACATCCTCAAAATCTTAAAACAGAGAGGTGACTGGCAATCCACACCCCCTTCGGCTGAGGAGTCAGTTTACCTGAAGCCTTTTGGGTCTCGCCCTTCCACCTGTTGGGTGACTCCTCCTTCCATCGAGCTTATGGACTTAATTTCCTGTAAGGCCTGGGAGACCCCACTCTCCATAGAACCCACTCCTGGAAGGGCAAACAAATACATTACTACCCCAAAAGATAAGGCTTTTTTGACTAAGGGTGTAGCAGTTGATGCCATGGTTGTGGCAGCAGTTTACAGTTTACCATCACTTTTGCGAATGAAGATGTTTCACAGATTGATACTCCGAAACTGACATGTTTGAAATTCCATTTTTCAGAACATCTCCTGTTTGAATGTTTATATCAGCAAATGCACTGTGCATTCGCTGATATAAACTCATGTACAGTACGGAGATCACGGTGCAGTGCAGTTTGGAAATTTGTCCATTTCCTCACTGTAGTACGATCTCGGAGTTGGAATATATAGTTATCAGGGAGAGTGTGGGGCACAGGGGGGCTTGCCGCCTGTAAAAACATGATATGAGGTATGAGAGTTTCATTTACATGAACTCCTGTACGGATATCACTTGATCTTTTCGAACACCGTGTCAAATCTATTGACTTTTATCAGCTGATTTGACATTGTACCATGGAAGTGATTTTGTTTTCGTTGGAGTTGTGAACAGCATTTATTTTGCCATTCGCAACTTTGATAGTAAACCTGTGGCAGCAGCCGCTAAAAAGTTGTTTTCTGAGGCCAGCTCCTCTCTCCATTCTCTTAATAAGGACTCTAGGACCATGGATAGATATGGGAAGTGTGTGTTTTCAACAGCGACCTTTGCTTTTCGGTCTCTGAACTACCTTACCCATTTTAGTGGGCTACAGAGGGACCTGTTAAAGGAACTTACAAACTCCCTCCAGGGAGCAGTAGCGATGCAGTAGCAGATAAGGTTAATCCTCAGCTCACCACCCTCAATTCGGTTGTAAACTCTTCCGTGAGGCTCATATCTTATGCAACAGATGGGACAAGTAGGGCTGCGGGTTCAGGTATTGCTCTTAGGAGACAGGCGTGGATTTGTCTTCGTGATTTCATGGAGTCCTTCAAGTGTTCCTTCGTTCATAGGTTCATACTAGGCTATCTGCCCTGGGGCATTTATAAGCCTAGCCCGATTGTGTTTGGCTTACGCCACCCCTTGATTTGAGTATACTGTGCCCTTTTTAAAGTTTAGTTTACTATGCCTCTGTCTAATAGTGACACAGAAGTAATCCCCGGGACAAACCTACGATCCCCCATCCACTCATCAAGATTCTTCTTGAAGAGAGTCAGTGAGGTGCTCTGCCTAACATGAATTGGAATTCTATTCCAGAACGAAGGGAGCCTCTGGGTTATGAATCTGTCCCTCCAGCATGTTCTATTTATTTCTGTGCTGAGGTTCAAGTCCCTTAAGCGCGTGGCTCTAAGGGATTTAGATTTACTGAGGTGGAGCATGTCCATTAATTCTGGGTTGGACATAGCTTTATATGTCAGGCATAGGTCGCCTCGAAGTAGGCGGTATGCAACTGAGTAGAGCTGGAGTTTTTTTAACCAAGCAGCATATGGCATCTGTTTGAGACCCTTGATCCTCCTGGTGAGGTACTTTTGGGGTCTTTCTAATTGCTGCAGGTGTCGGGTAAGGTACATCCCAAAGGGGGCATTGTATTCTATGATGGGCCTGATGAGGGATGAATAAAGGGGCACAATTACCTCTCTTGATCTAGATGTGAATCCTTTCATGATGAGGTGGGCTATGTAGAAGGTCTTTCTAACCACTTTGGCAATGTGGTTGCCAAAGGAGAGATTGCTATCAACTTGGGTCCCCAGATCCCTAATTACTTTCTCTGTACTTAATGGGTTACCACCTATGTGGTAATTTGTGGGCACATTGTTTTTGCCAAAGGGTATGACTATACACTTTTTGGCATTTAGCTTTAGACCATGGCTCTGGCACCAGTTATCCGTCTCTACGAGACCTTTTGAAGGATGTTTGTGTCAGCTGGAGAGTCGATTATGGCGCCCAGTTTGCAGTCATCTGCGAACTTGGTGAGCCATAGTCCTCCCACGTTGGCCTGTACCTCAGAAAAGTAAATACAGAACAAGAGAGGTCCCAGGACAGAACCTTGTGGGACGCCACTTGTGACCGGTTTCGAGTCTGACATGGCCCCAGCAACTCTGACTCTGTGGGTTCTGTCTTTGAGCCAGTTTGCGACCCATCTTGTGACATAGGGGTTTATATTTAGGCTGGATAGCTTATCTATGATTCCTGAGTGGGGTATTGTGTCAAATGCCTTTGCGAGGTCCAGATAGGCTGTGTGGACTACCTTCCCCTCATCTATGGCCTTGGTGACTGTTTCGAAGAAGTCGACCAGGTTCAAAAGGCAGGATCTGCCCTTGACAAAGCCAAATTGGGTAGGATCTAGTGTCTGTAGGTCCCCAATGTCTTTGTTTATGAGTTCCATGATGATCCTCTCCATAGCCTTGCAGACTAGGCTAGTCAGGCTTATGGGGCGATAGTTTCCAGGGTCCGCAGAGGCGCCACCTTTGTGGAGTTGGACCACTGTTGCTGTACGCCATTCTTTGGGCACATATCCTGTAGTGAGGCTGAGATTATACAGCAGTTTTACTTGAGGGATTAGTTCTTCTTGGAGTTCATGTAGGACGCAACCCGGGACACCATCTGGTCCCATGGAAGCAGTGTTTTTTGCTTTGGAGAGGGCGGCCTTCACCTGAGCATCAGAGATGTTTGGGAGGCTGCACTTTGCTGGGATAGATACTTGCTCTTTTGGGGGGGAGGGGGTGGAGAAGTTTGCACTGAACCTGTCTGCCAGGATATTGGCGATGTCTGTGGGTTTAGTGTATTTTTTGTCGTTTAGAATCAACTCAGAACAAGTCTGGGAGTTGCATCCCAGGTTCCTAACATAACTGAAAAAAGCCTTATGATTGTCTTTAGTGTCCTGTGTAATTTTTCTCTCGAAGCTGGCCTTGGAGGATTTTATGAGGGATCGTAATTTTTTGCTAGTACTGATCAGAGATGCCTTCCCTTTTAGGGATTTTGTTCTATCATGTAGTAGCTTCCTCCTTCTGTTGTACAGTTTATTTATGGCTGGGGTCCACCAGACTGGACGCCTGCCTTTGGATGATTGGGTCATGATTTTGTTTGGGATAGCATGATCCAGGCATTCCTGGAGATGTCCGTAGAATGCATTTATATAGGATTCTGCAGTTTGGGCCATAGTTTCTGCTGGCTCTGGGGCCTTGAAGGATTCCACTTCGGTTTTGAGAAGTGTGAAGTTCGCTTTTGACAAGTTTTTCACTGTGGTTTTCTGGGCTGGGGGTGGGGTCGGGATGTGGATATCCAGTGAAATTAATTTATGGTCTGATCTTACCAATGAGGCATATACTTCTGGTATGGAGCATAGAGTCCCCATGTTGGTAATGATCAGGTCTAGTATGTTTTCCCCTCTTGTGGGAGTGGTGACTAGTTGTTCCATAGCATTTGAGTTTATAAATTCCAGGAACCTTTGGGCTAAGGTGCTGGGGCTTTAGTAATGCTCCCAGTCTATGTTTGGGTAGTTGAAGTCACCCAATATAATGGTGTTCGGAGAGATCTTCATGTTCTCCAATGTTTTCAGGAAAGCCAAGTGGGATTCCTGACTTTGAGAGGGTGGTCTGTAGGATGCTATAAACTGAAAAGCAGTCTTGCCCACTGTCAGTTGCACATGAATGGTCTCCGATACTTCTTGCAATGCCACTAACCTGGAGGTGTGGATATCCTTGATAAATATGGAAACTCCTCCTTTTGTGGTTCGGTCCGAGTTTTGGGGCCGAAAAGCATGATATGAGGTATAACCTGGTAGTGCTGGGGTGCTCTCTGGAGCCTTGAACCAGGTTTCTGTCACTGCACAGATATCGATGTTCTCCATACTGAGGAGAGCTTCGAGTGCATGCATCTTGAGGTTAAGACTTCTGGCGTTTAGCAGCATTACCCTTAGTTTCTTGTTCCTTGTGCTGTCTATGGAGGTGGGTTTGACTTTTGAGCCTTGCCTAAAAAAGGCACTATGGGGGTGGCAAGAGCCTTTGCCAATATCCGAAAGCCCAGGGGTGACAGGTGCAAGCCATCCCTAGCGAAGCAACGTGGCTTGTCGAGCATGTCATCCCTGGCTGACAGACACTGGATCCCCTTTGAATGACACCAAAATTTTAGCCAATTGTTAAAATCGATCATTTTGTCTTTATACTGTGGCATCATTCTAGGTGAGGGTAAGATGCTGCTCAAGGTCAGGGTCATAACGGCCTGGGCTATATGATCAGAGACCTCCTCTGTCTCTTTTCATGTAGTTGAGGGAGGTACATCTCAGGTCATTAACGCCAGCATGTACAATGACTGAGTCATATTTGTATTTGCTTTGGAGTGACCTGAGTGCTTGCGTTATGTGGCGGATCCTAGCGCCCGACAGGCAGCTCACTGTGACCTTCTCTTTATTCAGCCTGGTGAGTGGGACGTCAGTGTGTCTGACAATATAGTCACCTATTACAAGAGTATCGCGTGTGTTATTCAGCCTTAAGGGCTGTGACTGCTTGGCACACTGACTTTGTGTGCTCTGTGTTGTACCTGTTTTGTTTTGGGGTAGCGTTTGCTTGGATGTCTGCTTTGGAGGTCTCTGTTGCTTAGGTAGATTTTTATTTAGAGCCTCCGAGTATGTTTTTGTGTTTTTATGTGTTTGGTTCGCTGTTGTGGTGGGACTATGTGAAACTGGAATTGTGTTGTGTGGGGTTACCTTCTTGTCCTGACTGGTTACACCAGTTTTGAGATGAGAGAGCTCAGCCTCCAGTTTGGCAATATGGTTGCATCTCTCACATATATTCGAACCTGTTTGGAGGAGGAGAGGGTTGTCCGTGTACATGAGACAGTTGTAACACTGCCTCAGAATTCCCAGATTCACCAGCTGGACTGGAGAGGAAACCATTGACTGACCTTTGGACATGCTAAAGTAATATAGGGAACTGAATTAAAACGGACCAACAGGGGACAAGGTAATCGTAGAGAGTATAAGAGTAAGTAGTGCTTATGGTTTATTAGTGCTAACTTGTAAAATTACTTATTTGGACCAGTGAGGGGCCTTAGAATGAGAATATGGTGTTTACTTTGAGAGATAGAGCAGTTCTAAGGGAAAAAGTGAAGAGCAGACTTCGTGGAGCCAGGAATAGTTTAAACCCAATTAGGCGGCGCTGCCCGATGTTGCGTTATGCGCAAAAACCCGCAAAACCGCGCAAAAGAGGGTTTTAAGAGAGGGAGATCAAGGAGTTAGGAATTGACCCAAAATGGCCAATAAAACTACAGTTTCAAGGCAAGTTAATGCCCCTTTTGATGGCTTTTCTCTTTTTGGGCCTAACGTGAAGGGAAATGCTCACTAGGTGTGAACAGGAAGGCAAGACCTTGTCTGCCATTGGAGTACATTTTTCAACACCTACCAGACCATTCCCTAAAGATCAGAGAGGTAGTTGGAAGATGTGGCTCAGAAATTCCCAGAGGTCTTTCCATTACACATACGGTGAAAGTTCCCCCAGGGGCAGAGGGGGGAGCAACAATGGAAGATGCCGCTCTCGCAACTGGGGAGGCCCACACAATCGGGGATCCAGAGAATACTTCTTTGGGGGGGCCTTTTCAGCACTCCTGAAGGAGTGCCCAATTGCTCACCTCTGGAGGCCGTTGGAGGGGTGATTGTCTCTGCACAGAGAAACCTGGCAAAAAATAACTACCAACAGATGGGTGCAGAACATAATATCCAGGGGATATGTCATTCCCTTCTCCTTCCCTGTTCCTGTAAACAGATAAATTCCAGACGTTCCACCCAGTCCAAAGGAACATACAACCTTAGAAATTCAAAAGTTGCTAGAAAAGAGGGCCATCCAAGAAGTCTACACAGACCAGATAGGATGCAGAACTTGCTCAAGATTCTTTTTAGTGACATAAAAAAAAGGGGGGGGTGGGCTGGAGACTCATTTTGCATCTCTGCATTCTGAACAAATATATCCAGAAATCCAAGTTCCAGATGGTGACACTGCAGTTGATACTTCCGTTTCTGAAAAAAGGTAATTGGATGTTCTCCATAAACCTTCAGGATGCATAGTACCATATTCTAATACACTGGTGATCCAGAAGGTTCTTACTCTTCCAGCTAGGAGCCAGTCACTTCCAGTTTCAAGCTCTGCCCTTTGGTCTCATTGCAGCCCTCAGAGTGTTCACCAAGTGTATGGTAGTAGTGGCAGCTCACCTGAGACACAAAGGATTCCATGTTTTTCCATATCTAGATGAGACTCATTACCACCTCCAGGCATCTTCTGCTGCAAGCCAGGGATTACACTCTACAACTCTTTTCTTCCCTAGGAATTACCATAAGTTATGAAAAGTCTGCTCTAGAGCATGTCAATCCTTGGTATTCATTGGAGCACAGATAAACACAACAATTATGTCAGTAAAACTTCCTCAAGACAGGGTACACGACCTTCTATGTTGTGTAAAGATACTGATCAGAAAGAAATGGGCTTCTGCCAAGCTAGTTCTACTGGTTCTAGGGAAAATGGCAGCTTCAGTTGTTCTAATCCCACTAGCTCAGTTTCATATGAGGATTCTCCAGTGGTTACTTTCTAATCCGTGGTCATTTCTGGATCTTCCAATAACACATGAGGTTATAATAACCATCTCGTGCAAAATGGCACAACTCTCCCTTGGTGTCTCAGGGCTGTTCCTTTACCCCCCCCCCAGCCCTTTGCCACAGTGACCACGGATACTTCCCAGATGGGGGTGGGGGGGTGGGATCATTATCTGGGATAGACAGTTCAAGATGTCTGGCAACAATACGAGGCCCATTTGCACATAAATGTCCTAGAGGCGAGGGCGGTGCTCTTGGCGTTGCAAGCATTTCAGGTTTCCCTCCCTGTGGGAATGATAGCAGTTCATTCAGGCAACATGTTTGTAGTCTGGTGCATAAACAGGGGGGAACCAGATCTTATCTCCTATGTTGAGAAGTTCTGAGGGTCTGGCAATGGGCAGAGGCCTCCATCCGTTCTCTTATAACAACGCACATCTCAGGGATATTAAGCGTGATTGGCTCTACTCAGTTCATCTGCATTCTATGGCAGCACAAGTGGTCTGTCAGAAAGTTGCAGAAGAGATCTTCCGAAAATGGGCCAGCCTTGCTGCGATCTCTCTGCGTCACCCATCAGTGCCAAATGCAGGAACTACTTTGCCTTGATTCCCCCAATGGGGGAGTGAACAAGGGATGCATTTGTTCATGATTGGCCCCTGGGACTTCTTTATGGCTTTCCACCAATACCTCTAATACCCAAGGTCATACAGAAAGCAAGTTCATTGGAGACCACAATAATCCTAATTGCCCCCTATTGGCCTCAACAGATATGGTTCCCCTTTACTCATGTATGGGGAGGGACCATGGATTCTTGACCCAGCTCCGGATCTGTTGACTTATTCGTCAGGAATGATTCATCCCAGTCTGAACAGTCTCAAACTAGCAGCTTGGCTGCTCCAGTTCCCATGATAGCCAGGATGTTCTTCATCTCACATTGCTGCAGTCCTTACACTTGGGTAGTCCGCTGTCCTCGGTCGGCCCGAATATCAAAGTATAAGGCTGACGTCGGTCAAGGCGCATTTGACTGACATCAGGACGTCCGGGTACAAATGCGCATGACCGACGTCATATCCTCAGTCTTTTTTGCCGCATGGTCCGATGCAGAAGCAGCATTGCAAGTGCCGGTTGGCGTTCTGAAATTTTTCGATTTCGGAGTTTCAGACCGAGTCAAAGTTGGCTAAGTACCCGTTGGGAATATTTTAGTTTTTCTTGCCTCAGTGGTTTACGGATGTCAGAAAAAGTGAATAATTGTATTTCTTGTGGGAAACAGATACCGCATAGAGACTATCATACTTTGTGTATTCCTTGTTTAGGGCCTGAGCACGACGTTGTTGGGTGTCGCTCTTGTGCTAGATTCAATAAGCGCACTATAAAGAGAAGGTTAGATTGTGCCAGGTTAGTCTTCGTGAAGCGGTGCAATTATAAAATGCCGTCGGATGCTCCGACGCCCGCTTCTTCGAAGAAGCGCAAGGACAAAGCAGTTAAGCCTAGGCTAGAAGAACCGACTGTACCGGACGCCGGTTCTTTAGAGGTGTCGGTGGAGCCGGTGGTTCCACTGGAGGTTTCTTTGGGATCCCAGGGAGAGACTTTGTTATTGCAGGATGTGGCCTCTCAGGAGGCAGGTCAGGCTGATGGGGCTTCTCAGGTTACTATACTCCCCTCCCTTCCTAGGGTGGTTAGGCCTTCTCCTTCTGTTTCCAAGGCTTCTCCCAGAGGCAGGCCAGGTTTAGCTTCAGTTGGTGTCACCCCTAGTTCTTCTGGAACTGTGCCCAAGAAGCATATGCTTAAAATGGCAGAAGATTTGATTACTTTGATTAGGGTTCTTTGCCCCTCCTGATAAGAGACCTAGAGTGGAGCCTGAGCTAGGGAGTTTTGAGCAGGCTTCGATGTTTCAGAGTCTTGACTGAAGACTTGCAGGAGTATTCTCCTTATTCTGATTCTGATGTGGATGATTCTACTCCTTCTGCTTCTCCTCCTGAGGATTTTTCTTTTTCAGAAACTCTTCATTCCATGAGGGAGCATTTTAAGTGGGAAGGTCAGGACTTCTCGGATTCCAGGAAAAGGCTTAGGGAATTTTTGTTTTTACCCCAGCATAGGCCTTTGGCTATACCTCCTGTTTTGGATGTGGTGGAAGATGTTTTTACAGAGGCTTCTCTTAATCCGGATTCTTTGCCTCCTGCTCCTGTTAAACCGGATAGGTATTACAGGGTGCCTGAAGCTCATAAGTATCTTTTTAAGAGTCCTAGGGCAGACCCAGAAACTGTTAGTCAGGGGCCTAAAGGTGTTAAGGCTTCTGTTGTCAAGAATCCGGTTCCTACAGATAAAGAGGCCCAGGGCCTTGGATAGATGGGGAAAGAAAGTTTATACTTCTTCCACTCTAGCTATGAGGGCTTTGAATTGCCAGTTTCACATGTTGAAATACCAAAACTATCTCCTTTCACAATTGAAGTCTAAGGTTGATGCTCTGGCGGAAGGTATTGATTGTAAAGAGTTACAAGATTTAGTACATGTTTCTGAACAGGTGGGTAAGCATTCTTTGCAATGTGGTTTTGATGCTGTACAGGCCTCATCTAGGGTGGCTGCCACTGGGTCAGTTCTTCGCAGGCATGCCTGGCTGAGGGATCAGAATTTATCTGACCATGTTAAAACAAGGATTTTAGATGCTCCTTTACAATCTGATGTGTTGTTTGGTTCTCCTGTTGAGGCAGTTTTAAAGAAAATGGAAGACAAGGCTAAGTCTATGCAGACTGTTAAAGATTTTTTACAGGTTCAGCCTCCAAAGTTTAGTAGAAATTGGCCTACTAAGGGGTGGACGTATCCTTCTTATGATTCCCAGTCTAGGGGTAGATCTAGACGTGGTAGGGGCAGAGCTCAGGGCTCTTTCAGGCCTAGAACAGGGAGTTCGCCTGCACAGTCTTCGGGTGAGGGCAGGGGTCAGTCCTTTCGTAAACAGACCCAATGACCTACCTTTTCAGCTGCCAGAGCCTTCTCGTCTGGCAGCACCTTTGGGAGGAAGGTTGGCGCTTTTCAAAGAAAATTGGAGTTTAATTACCCAAGACAGATGGGTATTGGATATCATACACCATGGTTACAGGTTTTATTTCCATACCTTGCCTCCTTTCAAAGGCATGCCAGACGTTCCTCCTCAACAAAGAATAGAGGCTCACAAGCAAATTTCTCTGTTACTCCAAATAGGGGCCATACAGCCGGTCCCTATGCCAGAAGTGGGCCTAGGATTTTATTCTCGCCTGTTCCTAGTACCAAAGAAAGGGAACACATGGAGACCAATTTTGGATTTATCTATCCTCAACACTTATCTGGACATTCCCAAGTTCAAAATGTTGATGTTACAGCAGCTTTTACCTCTGCTGGGCAAAGATCATTGGATGGTAACTTTGGATCTCAAGGAGGCTTATCTTCATGTTCCTATCAGACTGAGTTGCAGGAAGTATCTGCGTTTTCAAGCTGGGACTTCTCATTATCAGTTCTCTGCATTGCCCTTTGGCTTATCTACTGCGCCCAGAGTGTTCACGAAAGTTCTGGCTCCAGTGATAGCTTTCCTCAGGTTAAAAGGAATACAGATCTATCCTTATTTGGACGATTGCCTGATTCTGGCTCAAGGAAGGGACGAGCTTCTTCATCATCTGGATTATGTGATAGCAGTGCTAAGATGCCTGGGGTATTCTGTGAATGAAATAAAGTCCAGTCTAGTACCCTCTCAGGACATGTGCTTTCTGGGTGTGAGACTGAATACAGCATCCCAGATGGCCGTTTTGACCCCGGACAAACAAAAGAATCTTTCCCTTTACTTTCATCAGTTGTCTCATCAGTCCAGGCTGACTGCAAGGACAGTCCTTCAAGCCTTGGGGTTCATGGCATCTTGTATTCTGGTGCTTCCCAATGCCAAACTGCATATGAGGAAGCTACAATGGTATCTCAAAAATGTATGGACACAGCACTGCCAGGATTTGGACACTGTCATTCAAATAATACCTTGCATTCAAAAGGAATTGTTGTGGTGGGCTCAGGAATGTCACCTAAACAAGGGACTCTCTGTGACCCGGCCAGAGGCGAGTCAGATTCTAACGACAGATGCCTCAGACAAAGCTTGGGGAGCTCATCTGAATGGAAAGTGGATACAAGACAAGTGGCCTGCCAGACTACAACATCTGCATATCAACTTGAAGGAGATGTTAGCAGTCCAGTTTGCATTAATAGCTTTCAAGGATTTACTTCTCCCAGGGCAGGTGTTGATTCTAACAGACAACACAACTGTCATGTGGTACATCAACAAGCAAGGCGGAACACATTCTTATCCTCTATGCAGGCAAGCAATGATTTTGTGGGAGACTGCTCTCAGTTTACAGCTAAATCTTCAGGCAAGGTTTCTGCCAGGAGCACAGAACTCCTTAGCAGATGTGTTGAGCAGACAAATTATGGATCCCCACGAGTGGAAATTGGATCCTCATGTATTTCAGAAATTGACAGTGTCATGGGGAACTCCAGACATAGATCTGTTCGCTTCTCCACTAAACCACCAGCTGCCAAAGTTTTACACAAAAAGGTTTCATCCCACAGCTTGGAAAGTGGATGCTCTTTCTTTCAATTGGAGCAATCTTCATGTGTATGCCTTTCCGCCTCTGCCTCTCCTCCCAAAAGTACTACTAAAGGCCAGACAAGACAAGCCAAGGATGATTTTGATAGCTCCAGACTGGCCTCGACAGCATTGGTACCCATTACTGAGAAGCCTGGTACGGAAGCCTCCATGGCCTTTGCCTTCGATTCCACACCTGTTGTCTCAGGAGGACAGTCATTTGCTCAATGTCAAGCTTCACTCTCTGCACCTAACAGCCTGGCATATTCTGTTTTGAACCATAGTGGGCCTCCACTTCCACAGCAAGTTTTGAATGTTATTTTGGAAGCTAGAAGGCCTAGTACAAGGAAAGTGTACGCAGATAAATGGAAGAGATTTTTATTTTGGAGTGCAGCAAAGGATTTTGATGTTTCTGAGCCTAATTTAAGTGTGGCTCTTCAATATCTTACTGAGTTACTGGACAAAGGTTTGTCCTTCTCTTCTATTAAGGTTCATGCTGCAGCAATTTCGGCTCACTATGATTGTGACCCACCATTGTTTTCTCATCCTTTGTTCAAGCAATTTCTTAGAGGGGCAAAGAATATAAGACCCCACGAAGAGCTCCTACTCCTGCTTGGGATCTCAATTTTGTGTTGGAGAAACTCACTCTACAACCTTTTGAGCCTGCAGCTACTACTGAATTAAAGTTTTTATCATGGAAGACTGCTTTTTTGTTGGCTATTACCTCTGCAAGAAGGGTTTCTGAGTTGCAGGCCCTTATGGCGGTTGAGCCTTTCTTAATTTTCCATAAGGATAGGGTATCTTTACGTACTAATCCTTCCTTTATGCCTAAAGTGGTTTCTAGTGTGGCTTTAAACCAAACTATTCATTTGCCTACTTTTGATGCAAATCCCCAAAATAAAGGGGAAAAGATTTTGCACACTTTAGATGTACACAGGCAGTTGCGATATTATTTGGACAGAACTAAAGGGTTCAGACAGTCTCAGCAGTTATTTGTTTCTTTTGCTTTGAGTTCTCAGGGCAAGCCTGTGTCAAAACAAACTATTTCTAAGTGGATTGGGTTTTGCATTGCTTTCTGTTATTCCCATCATGGAAAGGAGATTCCAGCTGGGATTAGGCCTCATTCCACTAGGGCTACTGCCACTTCGACAGCTTTTTTGAGGGGGGTGGCAACCAAGGATATTTTGGAGGCAGCTACTTGGAGTTCAGTGCATGCTTTCTCTAGGCATTATCACCTACCACTTTACTCTAAATCCAGGGCTGGTTTTGCCACTGCTGTTTTGCAGGGCATTTTGGCAGCTCCTGCTTCCTTATAGTTTGGCCATCCTCCCTTACCTCTGCTTTGGGATTCTACCCAAGTGTAAGGACTGCAGCAATGTGAGATGAAGAACATAGTACAGTTTTGTACCTACCATAAATGTAGATGTTCGAAGATCCACATTGCTGCAGTCCAATTTACCCTCCCTCCTTCCCCTCTGTAGTTAGAGGCGGTTGTGTGGGTTGGGTTGTCAACATGATGTATATTGTATATATTGTACATATTTTTAGTGCTAGGATGGTTGGTTGTTTGTTTGCTGTCTTTTGGTTTTGACCTTTATTTTTAGGGTCTTCTGACATCTGGGGCAAGAAAAGACTGAGGATATGACGTCGGTCATGCGCATTTGTACCCTGACGTCCTGATGTCAGTCAAATGCGCCTTGACCGACGTCAGCCTTATACTTTGATATTCGGGCCGACCGAGGACAGCGGACTACCCAAGTGTAAGGACTGCAGCAATGTGGATCTTCGAACATCTACATTTATGGTAGGTACAAAACTGTACTTTTCCTCTCCTTCCCTGTCCAGTTAAACACATTTTTCTATCTTCCCATAAAATGTCTACTCAAAAATTGTACAAAAGCAAATGGAAAAGATTTATGGCTTGGTCCAATATTAAATTCGAAAAACATACAGACCAGCAGACTGTGGTGAACTAAATAGCTTTTAATATGGTGCTAAAAAGCACATAACAAAGAGAATATTAGGCAAACTGGTTTCAGCTAAGAAAGAAGTAGCCTTCTTCAGTGCATGGTATATTTGCTACTTTTCTCTTAGCTGAAACAGGTTTGCCTAATATTCTCTTTATGTGCTTTTTAGCACCATATTAAAAGTTATTTAGTTCACCACAAACTGCTGGTCTGTAAATTCGATCTTTTGGGACCTTGCAGTTGCCGTACAAGCAGGGGCTGTCTTACTTTGTGATTTTGGTCCAATATTAATCAGATAGACCCATTCACAGCTCCATTACATTCCATCCTAGAATTGTTAGCCAAGTTATTCAGTGAGGGAGCAGCTGCAGCTACTATTAGGGTATAGTTAGCAATGATCTCAAATTTTTACATAGGAGAAAATGGTTCTGCAGTCATTTCAAACAGACTTTGCAAAGCATTCCTCCGAGGAACTACTTTAATTCAACCTCCATATAGAAACCCAGTTCCGCCTTGGGACTTGAATTTCATGCTATCAAAGATCATCTCCCTTTCATATGAACATCTGCTACATGCGAATTTAAATATCTTTCATGGAAAACATTTTTAGTAGCTATTACTTCAGCAAGGAGAGTTTCAGTGTTACAGGCCTTGTCTTCCAAGCCTCCATACATAATTTTTCACAAGGTTAGAGTCTCTTTATGCAATAACCCTTCCTTTCTGCCTAAAGTAGTTTCGGAGAGTAACCTCAATCAGTCTGTTGACTTAACAGTGTTCTTTCCAAATTTTCAAAACAAAGTGGAGTATACTTTGCATCTTCTAGATGTTCGCAGACAGCTATGTTTCTATTTGCACAGGACATCAGAAATTAGAAGCCAACCAGTCTCTAAGATAACATTATCCAATTGGCTTTCACAATGTATATCTTTCATATACAATTCTAACAACAAAACTATAACTAATCTTATCAAAACTCATTCCACCAGGTCAGTATCCGCTTCTGCAGCCTTCCAAGCTAGATTACCTTTGGACAACATGTGTGCTGCAGCAACTTGGGCTAAACAACATATCTTTATTACTCATTACAAGTTAGATTTGGCCTCTAGGAGTAGAGCATCCTTTGGTTCTATGGTTCTGAGGAATATTCTCCCATGAAGCCACCCAAGAATCAGGTAGCTAGGGATGCAGTCCCACCAGTGAGAATCAAGACAAAATTGACATAAAGAAGTTATGTACTTACTATAATGTTCCATGTGTGTTGTCTCTCTCATCCTTTATTCTCACAACCCACCCACCATAACCCTCTACCTACTGTCCTGGAAGACTGAGTAGTTCTAATTGGATCTTTACAAGACTCTATATTCTCAGAAATCATGTGGGTTTTTAATATAATAATAAAATTATTCTCCTTGTCACTGCTTGAGGGCAAACAAGATCTGAGGTGGTAAGGTGGTTGCATCATGGGTAGGGAAAAATCCCCACGAGCTTAGCTGAGGACCTTGAGCTTATGCAATGGCCAAGATGAATCCGACAGATCGGATCCGACCACCATTGAGAATAAAGGGCGAGATGGACAACCCACGTGGAATGTTATGGTAAGTACATAACTTCTTATTTTAGAGTTTGGGCGACATAAGATTCCAGAAGAGAATATTATTTATGGGTGGAGACTAGAATCTGATTGGCAGTCATGAGGCTGTGTCAGGAGGACCGAGAAGGGAAAAATATAACAAAAGAGGGAAAATTTCTGAAGTAGTGTATTAGAATATTTATATGGAATATGTGAATTCAGTGGCAGGAACTCATGCAGAATTTACATATTATTCCCCAATGTACAATAATTGGACTAGATTGGATAGAAGTTATGTTTCACAGGCACATTTATTTATTTACATTTGTTTACCGGGAAAGTCCGACTGGGCCAGAAGCCCATTTTCAGCAGAGGCCCTGGGAGAAGAGCTCCACAGAAATACAAACAATATACAATAATTAGATAGTACAACAGTATACATACAGTAGATGTAGAATACACATCTTCTAGTTAGTCTATATAAAGTAGTATTCCATACAGTTTTCTAGTAGATACAGGTTAAAAAAAAACACGAGCATTTCAGTGAAGATCATTGTGAGAAAAAATAAAGTTAGTTGTGTGTACATATTAAATAGTTGTTATAACCAAATGGCATTTCCTTGATATATATTTATTTCTGAATAGTAATGAACACTGAGGATTGGGAGGAAAATGAGATAAGGAGTGGACATTGTGATGAGAGAGTTATATACATTTTGTCAGTCAGGTTTGGCACAGGAGCAATGCCAGTTCTTACATAGATGTTCAAATAGTAGTAGTTTAAAACTGGTAGATTTAGGTGTGTTTTGGAGGTTGTGGGGTAGAGAGTTCCATAATTTGGCTATATGATTTGAAAATAGGGCTTCACCATAAGTGGTGTTAGCTTTGTTTACTGTGAGAAAGTTTCTGTCTGCAGATCTTAGATTTCATGTGCATGAGTAGGGAACAACAAGTTCCTTGAGGGATGGGCAACTGTCAGGATGGAAGATGATACTGTGTGTGAGTTTAAGTTGGTCGAGATGAAAAGATTAGGTAGCTCGAGCCAGTTTAATTTATGTAGAACAATGCAATGATGGGTTTGGTGGGGAAGGCTGGCTGCAAAATGGGCTATTTTGTTGTAGCAAGTTTCCAATTTGGTTAAGCCTGATTTTTTTAAGTTGGTAAAGAGGGGAAAAGCATATAGGAGTGTAGAGAGGAGGAGGTTCTGCATATGGCTAGTCTGGTATTGTCAGTGAGTGATGGCTTGCTTCTGTGCAGTGAGCCAAGTTTGATGTGAACTTTCTTAATTGTGGTGGCTATGTGTTGGTCAAATCTGAGTTTGTTGTCAATTGTCACTCCAAGGAGTTTTGTATGCTCAACTGGTTGGATGACTGTGTTGTTTGCTGAGAGAATAGTGAAAGGAGGCTTTTTTGGTGATTGTTTGCTACTGGTAAATAACATTAACTGTGTCTTTTTGGGGTTGAGGATTAGCTGTGATTACTTAGATATGCTTCTATATTATTAAAAGCTTGTTGGTCTACTATTTGGAGGTCTGGTAAGATATCTGCTGAGCAGATTAAAGTTGAATTGTCTGCATACTGAACTACATTAGCATGTGTTGTGGATGGGGCTAGATTATTGGAGAAGATGGTGAAAAGAAGGGGTCCTAATATGGACCTTTGGGAGACTCCAACCGAGACAAGCAGAAGTGGTGAGAGTTTGGATTTCCATCGTACTGCTTGCTGTCTGTCAGAAAGATAGCTTAGGAACCAGGAGAGGGAAGTCTTTGATAGGTTTAATGAGGCAAGAGTACTAAGGAGTTTCTGATGGGAGACGGTGTCAAACACTTTTGACATGTCTAAGAAGATTGATGCTACTTGCTGGTTTGAATTTCTCAGCTGGCTGATGGTGCTAGAGAAATTAATTAGGGCTGTGGTGGTGCTATGTTTTGGTCTGAAACCATGTTGGGAGGGAGAGATAAGGTTGTGAGATAACAGGTATTGTAGTAATTGAGTGTGGATACATTCTTCCAGAATTGTGACACGGGGGAAAGGATGGCTATGGGTCTGTAATTGTTTAATTCTGTTGATGTTCCTCCTTCATGCAGAGGGTGATGTAGAAAATTTACCACAATTTTGGGACATATTGTTCTGCTATAGACCTATTTACCAGAATGGAGATAGGCAGAGCTATGGCATCAGCTGATAGTTTGAGGTACTCACTGGGGTGTTGGTCAGCTGCTAAGGAAGAAGTTTTCAGTTTTTTCAGCATTGTTCTTATGGTGTTAATTGGGACAGGTTTGAGGTCAGAAAAGTTGTTAATGTCCACATTAGGTGAAAGAGACAGAGTTTGAATTGATGTTCTTCGTGTTTCACTGTTGCAGTCATTACAGTTGACTTATCTGCTTGCAGGTAGCCCTCAGTCAGCCTGATTAACAAAGTCTTGGGTCCTGCGTCAGTTGCTGTCCCTTCTTCCATGACGTCAGGTCGTCAGGGGTATAAAACATGCAGCCGACGCTATTACGTCAGTCTTTCTTGCCGTGCGGTACCCGAAGCAGAAGCAGTTCGCAAGTGCCGGTCGGCCGACTCCTAAAATTTTCGTTTTCGAGTTTCAGAACCGAAGTCTTCATCTAAAACTAAGTACCCTGTTGGGGAAACTTTTTCTTGCTCCTTCCCGATATCGGTAAAAGTTAATAATTGCATTACTTGTGGAAAGCAAATACCTCAAAAAGATTTTCATTCATACTGTATTCCTTGCTCAGGCCCTGATCACGATGTACCTTGCTGTTGGTTTTGTGCTATATTTAATCAGCACACTATTTGTCATCGGTATATTTTTGCCTCTAAATATGTCGGTTCTCAGTTTAATTATCCAGAAATGTCGTCGGTTAGCCATCCGGCTACCGGGATTCTGAAAAAATGCAAAGATAAAGACAGAGGCAGGCCGCTGAGGTCCAAAACTGCCAGCGACGCTTCTCCTAAGCCAGTCGCCAGTTCGCCAGTACTCAGTGAGACGCTTTCACAGCCCCTGATACCCACTACTTCTGATTCGCAGGCCTCTACTGAGACCCATTCGGAGTCCGGTATGCCGCAAGATGCTTCAACTATGGAACCCGCAGATGTCTCTACCTTGGATGGGTCCAAACTGCTGCGCAGGCACCGGCTTCTGAGGGTGTACTCAGGCCTACGAACTTGCATATTAAACCGACGCCTCCTTCTTCTCTTAGGCCAACGCCCAGGCCACATGCTCAGACCTCTATGCCTAAAAAACAAATGATAAGTATGGCTGAAGATCTAATAACTATAATCAGGGATAGCCAACCTCCACTTAATAAGAGGCCTAGGACCGAAGTGGTTTATGAATCTTCTGACCAGGATTCTGTTTTTTCTGATTCTTCTGATGATCTGGATTTGCCCTTATCTACTTATGAGGATTCTGATGTAGAGGACTCCATTCCCTCTGCTTCCCCCCAGAGGATTTTTCTTTTGGGGAAACCTTACATACTCTAAGGGAGCATTTCCACTTGGAAAGCCAGGATTTTTCTGATTCAATAAAGAGGCTTAGGGATTTCTTACTCCTACCTCAACATAGACCTTTAGGTATTCCTCCTGTACTAGACATTGTTGATGCTTTTTCAGAATCTAGTTTGGCCCCTGATTCCTTGCCTCCTGCTTCCAGAAAACCAGACAGATGCTACAGGGTCCCTGAGTCACACAAGTTCCTTTTTAAAAATCTTGTTGCAGATCCAGAGACTATTTCACAGGGGCCCAAGGGCATTAAGGCTTCTACTGCAAAAAATCCTACCCCTTCTGATAGAGACTCCAGGGCGCTGGATAGATAGGGTAAGAAGATTTACTCTTCTGCAGCCTTGGCCATTAGGGCTTTAAACTGCCAGTTTCATATGTTAAAGTATCAGTAACATATTACTGGATTTCTTAAACAGAAAATGATGTTGATTCCTGACTGTGTGGAAAATAAAGAATTACAGGATTTAATGCATTCTGCTGAACAAGTTGGAAAACACACTTTGCAATGTGGTTTTGATTCATTAGAGGCCTCTTGCAGGGCTGCTGTTACTGGGTCTGTGCTCAGAAGGCATGCTTTGCTTAAGGAGCAATCTTTGCCTGATCATGTTAAAGCTAAGTTGTTAGATGCTCCCTTAAATCAGGACCGCCTGTTTGGCAACAAGGCTGAGGAAGTTCTTAAAAAGATGGAAGATAAAGTCAAATCTATACAAACTGTTAAATGTTTCTTACAAGTTCAGCCTCCTAGATTTAGTAGGCACTGGCCCTTTTAAGAATTGGTCCTTTCCAGCCCCTTCCAGGTCTTTTCAAGCCAAACCCAGACACAGCAAAAACCCAAGGTTTCAGTCCCAGGGGACACACAGGACTAAGCAGTGGGGGGCCTCCACTTCCAAATCTGGGAGTAATAAGACTCCCCCCTATGGTAAACTGTCTCAATGACTTCCTTTTAAAATTTCTAAGCACTTTTCAACTGGCTGCCCCTTTTGGGGGAAAGATTGCTCTTCATGCAAAGAATTGGGAACTCATTACCCAGGACAAATGGGTTTTAAATAGTGTCCCAGGGATACAGATTTCACTTCCACACGTTGCCAACACCAAGCGGGTGGCCAGATCTACCCCCAAATCAGTGGGCAGAGGCCTAAAAACAAGTACTTTCTCTTAAGCATGGGGGCTATTCAACTGGTACCAGAAGAGGAAAAAGGACAAGGTTTCTACTTTAGTCTTTTCCTGGTGCCCACAAAAGACAATTCATAGCGTCCTATCCTGGACCTGTCTACTCTAAACACCTTCTTGCAGATTCCAAAATTCAAGATGCTGACTCTTCACCAGTTACTTGCTATGCTAGGCAAAGATGCCTGGTTGGCAACACTAGATTTAAAAGAAGCATACCTGCACATCCCAATCAGGGAATCTTGCAGAAGATACCTATGCTTCAAAGCAGGCTACACACACTGTCAGTTCTCTGCACTACCCTTTGGCTTATCTACTGCGCCAAGGGTATTCACAACGTGCCTAGCTCCAGTTATTGCATTTTGCAGGCAAAGAAATATTCAAATATACCCATACCTGGATGATTGTCTAATTCAGGCAGAAAGCAAGGACATACTTTTGAATCATCTGGCCTTTGTACAAAGGGTTCCAACTTGTCTGGGGTACACCATAAATGAAAAGAAATCACACCTGGTACCCTGTCAACAAATTATATTCCTGGGAGCAAACTTGAGTACAACTTCCCAGGTGGCCTACCTCACATCAGAGAAACAAATTCATTTGACAACCTACTTCAATCAAGTGGACAGAAAAAGCCTGTTATCTGCAAGACAAATACTGCAAGCCTTGGGGTTCATGGCCTCCTGCATTCTTCTAATTCCATATGCAAGACTGCATATGAGGAAACTACAGTGGTATCTAAAAAGCCTATGGTGTCAACATTCTCAGGATCTAGAAGCAATGATTCCTATCATACATTGCCTATGCCTAGAGTTCCTTTGGTGGTGGGCAGAGGCCTGCCACCAAAACAAGGGACTACCTTTCACACCACCCCCTGCCGCCCAAACCCTAACAACAGACGCATCAGACTATGCATGGGGGGCTCACCTGGCAGGGAAGTGCATTCAGGGCAAATGGAACCCAAGTCAAATGCACCTGCATATCAATCAAAAAGAAATGTTAGCTGTACAGAATGCTCTGACAGCCTTCAAGGACCACATTCTTCCAGGACAACTAATGGTAAAGATGGACAACACCACTGCTATGTGGTACATAAACAAGCAGTGGGGTACACATTCTTACCCCCTCTGCAGACTAGCCATGGCATTGTGGAACACAGCCTTGAGCTACCAAGTGCACCTACAAGATCAGTTCCTGCCAGGAAAGTTAAATACACTGGCAGATGGACTAAGCAGAAACCTCATGGACCCACACGAGTGGAAACTGGAACCAAGGATTTTCAACATGTTGACAAGCAAATGGGGGAGCCCAGATGTAGACCTGTTTACCTCTCCCCAGAACTACCAATTGGATAAGTTTTAAACAACAACTCCCCACAAACAAGCCTGGAAAGTGGATACTCTGTCCTTCAGCTGGAAAAACCTATCGGTCTATGCCTTCCCCCCTCTGCCTCTGCTCTCCAAAGTACTAGTAAAAATCAAACAGGACAAACCAAGGATGATTTTGATTGCTCCAGACTGGCCATGCAAACACTGGTACCCCCTCCTGCTCAGTGTGTCACAGTTATCCCCATGGCACCTGCCTCAGACTCCTTCCCTGTTGTCTCAGCAGGAGAATCAGATTCTGCACCCTCAGCTTCTAACACTGAACTTTCCAGCCTGGCTAATTACATAATCACTCCTTTACCCATCCCTCAGTAAACCTGTGATGGATATCATTTTAGAGGCAAGGAGGCCTAGCACTAGAAAATCCTATGCTGAAAAATGGAAAAGATTCTGTGCCTGGAACCAATCTCAAGGGATGAGCACAGCAGCACCCAATTTACCTCAGATTTTACAATACTTAACTGAGATGCTTCACAAGGGCCTGTGTTTTTCCTCCATTAAAATCCACGCTTCAGCCATTTCAGCTCATTATAACACAGAACCCCCCCCCCTCCTCTCATCCACTGCTCAAGCAGTTCCTCAGAGGGGCCAAAAATTTGAGACCACCCAGGAGAGCTCCAACACCAGCCTGCGACCTTAACTTTGTTTTGGAGAAACTCACTCTACCTCCTTTCGAGCCAGCTGCTACTGCAGACTTAAAATTTCTTTCTTGGAAAACAGCTTTCCTTTTAGCAATCACTTCAGCTAGAAGGGTATCTGAATTACAGGCCCTTATGGCAGTGGAGCCTTTCATCTTCTTTCATGTGGACAGGGTGTCCCTCAGAACCAATCCATCCTTCATGCCGAAGGTGGTATCCAGTGTGGCTCTTAATTAGTCCATTCATTTGCCAACCTTCTTTTCCCAATCCGCAGAACAAAGGGGAATGGATACTGCATTCCTTAGATGTGCACAGAGAACTCAGATTCTACTTGGACAGGACTAAACCTCAAAGGAAATTTGAACAACTGCTGGCAGCATTTGCTGCAGGGGTAGAGGGGAAGGCTGTTTCAAAGCAAACCATTTCTAAATGGATAGGCCATTGCATTAATTTCTGCTATAAGCACCATGGAAAACCTATCCCCCAGGGGATCAGACCTCTCTCCACCAGGGCTGCATCTACCTCTACAGCCTTTCTCAGAGGCGTCCCTACCAGGGACATCATAGAAGCTGCTACCTGGAGTTCTGTACATACTTTCACCAAGCATTACCATTTGCCAGTTTTTTTGTAAATCCACAGCTGGCTTTGCCACTGCAGTCTTGCAGGGCCTTATAGCTGGTCCTAATGCTATCTAAATTCCTCCTCCCAACCACAGCTTTGGGAATCTACCCAAATGTAATGACTGGAACAGTGAAACACGAAGAACATAGTACAGTCGTGTACACTTACCATAAATGTAGATGTTTTGAGTGTATTCACTGTTGCAGTCCTGGTTACCCTCCCTCCAGCCCCCTAACTTCTTTTGGCTGTACCTCTACTTTCCTTTACTATGCTTAAAAGCCTTTTTGGTGTATTTGCTTTTTTGTTGGAGATATATCATTGTACTTTTATATTTAATTGCTCCCCATTAAGGGGGCACCTGACATCTGGGGCAAGAAAAACTGATGTAATGGCGTCGGCTGCATGTTTTATACCCCTGATGACCTGACGTCATGGAAGAAGGGACAACAACTGACGCAGGACCCAAGACTTTCTTAATCAGGCCGACTGAGGGCTGCCTGCAAGCAGATAACCCAAATGTAATGACTACAACAGTGAATAAACTCGAACATCTACATTTATGTTAAGTGTACACAACTGTACTTTCCCTGTAACTAAGGAGAGGATGGTGTTTATAAAGTAGGTGTTGATTTGTGAGGCAATACTCACTCTTTAGTTATTCGTTGTTGGTTCTGGAGTTGTAGCTTTACTTGGGCAGAGGAGTGAGTTAATTGCTTGCCAGAACTTTTTGGGATTGTTTTCAGATTTGTTTTGCATAGTTGTATAACATTTTTTTTGTCTAGTTTGAGTTGTTTTTTAGTTTGATTGCGGAGCTGCTGGTATGCTAGAGTTTTATTGTCTTTTGATTTTTGGTATTGATACCAGGTTTTGTCCCTTAGTTTTTGAAGATTAATGGTTTCTTTTGATATCCAGGGCAATCTCTTATTTTTAACTCGACATGTACGAGTTGGTGCTAAACTATTTAAAATAGCTAGAAATGTGTCATTGAAATATGTTACGGCCTGGTCAAGTTGGAGATGATGTAGTGGTGTCCAGTTGCATTTATTGAGCATGTCTATGAATGCTTCATCAGAGAAGTTTTTGATATTTCGTACGAGTTTGTAAACTATGGCTCTGGGTGAGTTGAGTTGATGACGGATTAATTAGGTAGGTCTATGGTCATTTAAATTATTTGGAAGGCATCCAGAGAGAGAATTGTGGGTAGTACTGTTGATAAGGGACCAGTCTAAGATAGATTCCCTTTTGCTATGTTTATCTATTTGTGTGGGATACTGGATTGTTTGGGAGAAACCCTGTAGATTGACAAGGTAGAGGGGACACACGTGTCTTTAATTAAAAGCTTTGAGACCCATCCTATTGCTATGTCTTAAAAATGAAGATAATGATGTGGGGTAATCAAGTAAAAATGAATCACTAGTACTTTCCTATGTATCTGTTAAAAAAAGAAACAATTAAGGAATGGGTAGAAGAAATTATATGAGGGTTATTAGGGAAGACAGAAAAATCTTTAGAAGGGATAGATAGAGAGATAAAATGAAAATGGGGTTTAAAATCTTGGTAAAAATAATGAAGAAAGAGCTTTGGGAAGGAAGTAATTGGAAATATTTTTAGTATCTAAACTAGACATAGTAAGGCCTTGCTAAGTTTAATATTGTTTGCTGCCAGAAACAATTTCTAGAAGATTCAAAATGTAGACCAGTTGTAACTGAAGTACTTTTTCTTCTTCTGGCTGCTCCCGTTAGGGGTCGCCACAGCAGATCAACTGTTTCCATTTCTTCCTGTCCTCTGCATCTTGCTTTGTCACACCAACCACCTGCATGTCCTCTCTCACCACATCCATAAACCCTATCTTAGGCCTTCCTCTTTTCCTGTTACCTGGCAGCTTCATCCTTAGCATCTTTTCCACAATATACTCTGCATCCCTCCTCAGCACATGTCCAAACCAACGTAATCTTGCCTCTCTGGCTTTGTCTCCAAACCTTGCAACCTGGGATGACCCTCTAATATACTTATTCCTAATCCTGTCCATCCTCGTCACACCCAGTGCAAATCTTAACATCTTCAACTCTGCCACGTCAAGCTGAATATTGTAAAACAGCTAAAAGAACTGGAGGTGGCATCTTAAAAAAAGAGGAACCAAATTACATATAAATGGAATTTGTGGGACCAGTACATGCAGAATAATGGTTGGTGGGAGGACTGCTATTTAAGGAAAGGCAGAGACTGAGTTTATGTGATGCTAAAGTGATTGAAATTTGTTGAAAAGAAGGCATGGCAATAACAATGGAAATGTTACTAAATTTTTTTTTTTTTTTTTTAAACTAATGTTATGCATACATATGTCACCATTTAAAATGTGAAGATCTAAGAAAAAATATTTACAGAAAGATCCGCAAGAAACTGAAGGAGCTCTCATTGGACACAAACGATGCATAGAGAAGGGCAGTCATTCAGAGTGAGAGTGTGGAAATGAAATCAAATTTCAGCATGTTTCTCAGTCAAAAGTGACCTGGAATCCAAACTTAAATGCATGACAGTGAGTTAAAACAAACTGTGGTGTGGAGTTGAAACATTTAAGAACAAGGAAGACCTTGAGAATAGAACCTGGCAGGAAAAATTATTGAGCGACTGGCTCTTCAGAAGGAGTGGTGTGCCCTAACCCTGTTTGTTTTGAGGATTCTTGGCTTAAAGAAAGTATGGAGCTTGATTTGGACGTGCAAGGATATGGGAAACTAATATATTCAGACCCCAGACCATGTCATTTGATTAAGTGGCACAGCTTTCATTTGAAATATTGCATAATAAAGCAAGTGGCAATCCAGAAAAAGCTTCTGATGACAAGGAAGTTAGTTGGGTGAGTACTTCTGTAGTGTTTCAAAAAAAAAAAAAGAACTTTATTATTTCAAGCAGTTTGGAATATGAAATATGAGAAGGAGGTTATGTCTCATATGCAGCAGTGCTGAATAATTTGTTGCAGGGATCTCTGTACTGGTGGTGTTCCTCAGATTAAATTGTATGGCTCTATGTGGGGGTTATGAAGGGCTTTGTTAACTGGTCTCAGGTTAATAGAAGCCAGGCCATTGACAGTATTGATGTTACCCCATCTGAAAATAAAAGTTAATTTTTTTTCCTTTACAAGCTTAATGTTGCCTGTGGATCATTGTGGGTGTGAGTAATATGCTGAAGCTGTTAGTGTCAATAATGAGCCCAGTGCAGGAAGTGGAACAAGTTCTTAGTCAGTTGTTCCTGAAGGACTCTGATATCTAGCTGCGAGTTTGGTGATGTGGACTCACTAAATCACTTGGAAGATGCTGGCTGAATTACCAAAGCAACTGTCAGTAGGAGTGACAGATGTAGTAAACTCAGCAGTGGAGTAGTAATGGAGGGAGAATACTGACATTACTAAATGGGTCAAGTGAGGTCTGGCCTGGGCCCAAGAGGATGGCTGTAACAGTCATAGCCAGTGATCCTCATTACAGAAGTTTGAATGGGTTCTTGTGGAGGGGGGGATGGTTGTTTTTTGGCATTACCCACTCCTGTTCTTTTTTATTTTGCTTCTGTTTTTGAGCAGTCTTAATCTAGATCATTGTTCTGAAGATCATATGCATGCTAGATCAGCTGTTTGGATCTGGAGATGATGTGAGATCCGCCTTAGTCATTCTTGAGGAGTATTTTTTTAGGTTTGTACTGTTTCCGTTGTGTGCATTGTCATGATTTGTGGGGGGCTCACAATAGTGTGTATGTTGTATTCAGAGATATTGCCTCATCAGTAGCTGATGTACACTTTTTGTTGTGATTTGTTTCTTTTAAGTGTTCAGAGTGACTGCATCTGGGAATCTGTCTTTCTTTACATTTCCTGTGTAGGAATAAGGCTGGGTTCTGCATGAAGTACCATGCATCTTGTCAGGTAGTTGTCACTTCATTAAGCAATAACCGAAAACGTGGTGTGGTATATTGAAGATTTACCCACGGTTGGTGTGATTTAATCATGAGGGCAAAGCCCGAGTTGTTAAATAAAGCCAGCCGTTGGTAAATTTCAATATACCACAACCATGGAATCAGTTATTGCTATTATACAGTGGCATTATTTAAGGAAAAAAAAAACTTACTTTTCTTAAATAATGTCTTTGTATAATGCCTCTGTGCTGTCCTTTCCCAGTTTTGTGGTCCCACACTTACGCAGTACAAAAAAACAAAGAAAAAAAACGGGGACTTTTAAAGAATGGGGGAGAGTTGGGACAGACAAAATAAAAGTATAATAAGGTAAGTTTCTATAGTTTTGCAGAACTTAACTGATTTTCCATCTCTCTTGTTTGTTTCAGGTCTTTCGTTTTCTTTTTTTGTTTTAAAAAAAGAAAAGTGAAAAAAATTGCGAGCTAAACTAATGGGAAAAAGTCTGGGAGACAGGACCTTTTCCTGCTGGTTTATTCTCGGATTTACAACGGACACACTGGTTGGGCTGGCCAATCAGCGTGCTCGTTTTTGAATATTAATAGCCAGTCATTGTATAATTACATTTTTATGTGCACCAGTTCATAGTGTATAATTCTGTTGCTGTGTGTGTTATAAGCTGATAGAATATTTCTATTGCATATTTATTTATTATGAAAATGTTCACAAAATAAAATTTTATAAGCTGTATAGTAATTTTGTTCTTGACATTTAAGACTATAGTGATGAAAACTCTTGTTAATATATTAATACACATATGCTGAATTGGAGGGCTTAATTAACTTTCTGGAAAAAATACTCTTAAGAACTGCGCTTCACTCAGTCGTTTAAATTGTTTAATTCATTGTAGTAAATGAAATACACCTCCCCCAATTACACACACAGACCTGTACACATACTAACCAAGTGGAATTAAATCTCTTGGGGAAACTGACAACTTTTTTTTCCTGTCAGATTTTTGTGGCTATGCAAAGGTTAGTATTTTAATATTATAGACATTGTTTTACATTTTTTTTGGTGAAAAGCATGTCATCAGTTGGTTTCACTTTCACCTTGCAGCTGATTTTTTTTTTTTTTTTGCCACAAGAAAGTCAACTTATTTTATGTGAGCGGTCTTTTTGGTAATATACCCTTTTGAGTTCATCTTTTTAACAATTTTTATTCAGTGTATTATGTGAATGAAATAAATACATGCATAGTCACTGTACTCAATGGGTAAATATCCTCATCATTTTTCCTTTTTGATTAAGGTACTCCAGCTGAAGTATGATTGCATCATACCTCCCTGTAAGTTATTGCCAAGTTTTGTAGTCTTATAACCTTGCCAGTTGGTACATTTTCTTGCCTTGGAGGTGTAGCTCTCTCTTTCAGTAATGGTCAAAAGATGAAAATCCTGGAGCTGTGGATGGCTGCTAGTCCTATTACAAGGATACCAATCATCTGTCAAAGGGAAAATATGCCACCTGAGCACAAGAGGCTGAATTTTTTAGCAGAACTGAGAGTACACAAGAAGGGTGTACCACAGTTGTCCCACCCATTCCACAGGACTTTATTAGTGATTAACTAGTACAGGGAGTACCGACTAATATTACCCGCTCTAGTAGTACAACAAAATAAATTGCGAAAACAAAGATGTACAAGAGAGACAACAGTAGAAGTAACTTAGTGGGTGTTATTGTTTATTATACAATGATAGGTCATTAACATTCAAAGATGTGCCTGTTGTAAATCAAGCATATACGAATATAAAAAAGTCCAGTCGCTCAGACTTTCTTCTATTAATATATGCTACGGCTTTCCAGCTTTCTTGAGCAAAGAAGTCGAGAGGTACATAAGAGGGGAATAGAAAATTAAAGGAAATTCGGGTACGTTATGCAAAACTAGAGAAACGTGCCTGATTTTCCTTGTATTTCTGCCCTTTCTCTCTCACACCTCTGAACTGTCCGGATTTCAAACTTTATTTTTTTTTAAAAAAGCAGCAACAGAGATGTTCCTTTCTCTGCTGTTTCCTTTCCAAAGCACTGATGTACTGCATAAGTATGAGAACTCAAGTCCCATACACTTGTACAGTACATCAAGAAAGCAGCAGGATATGAAAAAAAAAAAAAAAAGCAGAACACCACCGCGTTGCCGTTATACAAAGACATTACTTAAGAAAAGTAAGTAATTTCTTTCTTAAATAATTTCATTGCATAGCAGCAGTAACCAACTTCTGGGTGTGACATATTGAAGATTTACCCAGGGTTGCCTTTGTTTGATCACTCAGGCTTCACCCTCATGATTAAACCACACCAACTGTGGGCAAATCTTCAGTATATCACACCCAGTTGTTGGCTATTGCTATAATAGTTGTTGTCTTTCTGGACTATGGACAGTTCTAGTTAGTTGTACAAAAAAAAAGGCTTTAATGCAAAAAGCACTAAATCTATGTGCAGCCTTTTACAATTTAAGTCCAATGCAGTGTTGCAGAATTGTAGAAGGGTTAGCAGCAATCATGTGCCAAAGCAGGTGTGCTTAAGAGGTTAAAAAGCTTAGTGGAAAAGTGAGTAGGAAGAGTGAGCAATAGGATACCTTATCTGGAGCAGCATAAAAATAGAAGACGCCAGGGCAAGGATGGGGTCAGGGTGGATCTGATAATAAATTAAAAGCATCTGGATATTTTAATGTTAGGATTCCATGAATTCAGTAAGGGGAGTGTTTTGCAAAGCTGATAAAGAATGTGTTTCAGATAATCATTGCAGAAGTAGAATGTCCAACTGTTAGCATAGTTTGAGTGTGTTTTTGGAGGAAGTAGTTGTGCAAAAATTTACAGAACTTGGTTTGCTCATAGTTGCACAGGGGAGTGGTTCATGTCAGCATGTTTTAAAGTGAAAGTATATAACACAAACTCAGCTATTTAAATTCTGGCAATCCACCCTGTCATATATGCATGTGTAGATAGCTGGTATATACAGAGAAAGGGATGCATTGTTTCTGTTATCTGGGGAAAAACAACATGAAAGAGCAAATTTGATTAAGCAGAATTTGTAGCTGTCTTGTGGTGGAAAATGAGGCTGTGGTAATTATAGAAAGACCATTTTCCAGCTATGAAATAAGAATACCTTTAATGTAGTTTATTTTTTTTTTGCTTCAGTTGAAAGTAGGGTAAACTGTGTAGTCTTGTTTCTAAACAGTGAATAAAGAACTTAACTGAAATTAAAATGCAGTGCTACTGGTGGAGGTCATTGTATAAAGTACAAACTGACTTAACTAGGTAGAAGGAATGAAGTATGAGTACCCCATGCAAATGAGGTGACAGTAAAGACATGAAAGCTATTATTGTTTCATGAAACGTAATAGTGCAGAATGGCATTCATGCAAACATTTTTATTTTGTTGGGGCTATCATACCCCTTATATCATCTTACTGAATGCCATCTACTCCAAGATGTTGGCATCTTTGGTTTCCTGCATTCAGCATGACCTCATTTTTTCCATGTTCTACAGTGTATTTGTTTATTTGTACAGCAGCATTATTTTAATATAACATTGACTGCAATGAAGTCTTTGAATTAGGAGAACAAAAGTTCTTCAGTACATAAAATTATATAAAGTTATACTTTTTTTCCCACAGAATGTTGTACAAAACTTTCATTACTTTTTGACAAAATGTTTATTAATAATGGTGATTTGTTTTTTCCTCTTGCACAGTTTTTTGACACTTGCAGAACCTTTTTGTCATATACAACTGAATCTAGAAAACAATTTAGTGAAACAAATTGAAAAGTAAAAGCACATTTATATATATCTTGTGTCAGTATAAAAGAGTGTGCCTTTCTACTCCACTACCCATACATAAGCAGATGATAACCCGTTTTGTATTTTATCTCCATTTCATCTTCCCTTTTTGCTTAGTAATCTAGGGACACCCTACATTTTTCCCCTCATTTGTATCCTTCCAGTATGTGACTCCACAGATGCTACTTTTGTAAAACATTTTGTGGCTTGCCTCTTTGAAGTTTACCCTCCTTCTTAATGTTTTCCATAAATCTCATAATTTCTTCTATATCTTTTCTGTCTCCTCATTTTCCCTTTATTAGCCATGAGCATCACTGGCCAAATTAAATGTTTCACCTGAAGGGAGAGCGTCACCCTCCCATATTCTTTGTAAGCTGATGAAACAGAAAAAATACATTTCTAACCATTTCTTTCTTTCTTTTCCTTTTTGTAGGTCACTGCACTGAAAACTATGGTTAGTCAAGGTGGGCCGAAGTATAATCTTTCACAGCAGCCTTGGGCACAGCCAGGTATGTCAGACTTATTTGCAGACGGATTTCATTGAATTTAACTATACTGACTAGGAAATTCTGTAAAGTGTCATTGCTGTTAACCTTGCTTCAAAAGATGGATTACCACATTAGCTGCTGAATTCTCACTTAATTCATTAAAAAGATATTGAATTTCTGATATTCTAATAGTCATGATTCCATATTTCTGATAATTACCTAATTTCTAGGTAGTTAACATTAGAAACATGGATTTAAGACCCCAGGAGAATGGGAGAAGATAGCAGCTTGAGGGTACTTCATTTTACAAAGCTTTTACGTGCTTGTAGATTCTGTGTAATTAATTTTCACTGGCTGCCATGTAGTACACCAGCTTGCATTCAGCATCCATTCCACATGATTTAATTTACAAGTATGATGCACTGTTTCTAAGATGTGCTTGCCAGTGTGGTGTAATATCCAGTATGATAGACAATGAGAATCATACCCTGCAAAAGTGAAAAAGGAAAAGCATTCCACCTGATCCTTATGAAGTACTGTTTTTATGTTTTAGTGGAATTATTTTGAAAGCTACTTAGAAACACACACACACACACACACACTTGCTCTTTCAAACAGCTTAATATATGAAGTGTCCATGCCTGTAGGTGAACACAGGTCATCTGGGGTGCAGTCAAGACTTAATCCCTCAGCATGGTAGGATTGGATGTGATCCTTGTGAATATTGGTCTGTTCACAGTTTGCTGATCAGCAGAGCTAGAGATCAGAATGGTCATTTGTGGTAGGAGTTACTACATCACAGTTAAAAGATCAAGGGGGGTATAATTGGCTGGCAGATGTTAGGAAGGGTAAGAAGGAGCATCTGGCATTTAAAATAATGAATGTCTTGTAGCATTTCAACTCACATTTATAGGTACTATATCAGATATTATGTGGAATCTGTGTAGACTTCTGGAACAGAAGTACTTCCTTTCATTGTCATGTGTATGTTAAAAAGTAGGCTTCATCCTGCTCATTGTAGTGTTGAGTATAAGAAACCCGCATTTTTTGCTTTTAATATTACTTAACCATTACTGGTTCTGAGGTGTCTTACCATTATTGTAGTTAAAGCACATAGAATTTTGGAATTCTGTTGTCTAAAATGTTGTATTTTCCCAGTAGAGAGGCATGTTAAATGACATTTCTGCTTGTGCCTTTTTTTAAGAAACAGGGTGATCTTCCATTCCTTATAAAATAGTTTTATTTCAGTCTGCTGAGTGACACTAACTTACCTGGGAATTCATTAAAGGGCCTAGTTTAAGCCGTTAGGCCCTGCTCCCAAAATGCAGTATTTTGCAGCTCAGAGACATGTTACCTGCAATGAGGAAAGACGTCATTATCAGTTAATTTGTTTCTGAATTGCAGTTACTACCATAATGTGCAGATCAGCCCGGTAGAAATCTGTTGCTCGTATAGTCATTGGCATTCCCCCTAGTCACTGTCCCATTCATACACATCACAGATGCTGTACCTGTCCCTGACTTGTGTGTCCTCCACTGGTTCCTCCAATCCATTTCATAGTGACTAGGGTGCCCCCTTCCAACCAGTCAACGTACTAGTTTAAGTGCCGTTATGATACATTTGTTTTTGCCCTGGTGGCCTGTGTACTGTTGCACATAGACTCCCTGGTGTCTAGTGTGCCCCCCCCCCCAGTCCCTTTACTGAAGTCAGTGCTGTCATGACACTTAAAAGTAGGATATCCCTAGTGTCTAGTGGCTTCACCCACCCCATGATCCCTGTGCCATTGATGTTTGGGAGTTGAATGCGAAGTTTAGGCCATTTTCCTCAAATATTTTTTTTATTGTCAGTTAAAGTAACATTTACATAATATTTTTAAATATAATTTTAAACAACTATATACAATATTTACAATAGCCTGACTTTCAGTTATATACACTGTATATTATTAAATATAGAATTAACAGATCAGTTATCAGAGATACAATATTGATTATTGCAGAGTATCCAACAAAGATATAACTTTCTTCCAAGGATTATTTACCAATGGCCTGAGAAAGATTCGTAGTTCTTTGATATTTATTTCCATCAATGCAGTTGTCTTCAGTAAAGTGTAGAATTCTTCCAAGGTCGGGGGTGTATTTGAATTCCACCTTCTGTTTAGGCCATTTTCAGTACTGCGACATGATGCAACTTGCTGTGTTGATTGATTTCTTGAATCAATCAGTGTGTAGATGCCTTCCTGGAAGCAGTTATAAAGAACATAGCTAATTAGCATATGCCTCTCTCCTAAATTGCCTCATTAACTTTCAGCATGGCTGCAGAAACAGCCCTTCATGGTGCTACATGTCTTTGTGCTAGAGCTCCGTGCAACACCATTTTAAGGCCTTTGCTGAGTACCAAAAGGTTACTGTGGCTCCCCCCACCAGTTTTACTTTGTTTGACAAATTTGTTTCTCTACATTCACTGTTTCTGTCTTAATCTTGATTTTTTCCTGTCTTGTTACATATTTTCGTAGGTTCATAGAAGGTTACTAGGCTAATGGCCCTAGAGACTTTACAAGCGTAGCTGTGTAAAAAACCTGTGTACCCTAATTAGATGGTCATTGTTAGCAGAGTGATTCTTTGATCAACACCAACTATTCCTGTCCATGAGGGACATAGGTGCCACCCCCAGGGTGAATTTGCAGTCACCCATCCAATTGTCAAGGTTGCGTTTAAATAAGGTCATTGAGGAGCTCTGCTTCACATGAAGTGGAAGATTATTTCAGAAGAGTGGCAATCTCTGGGAGATTTATCTGTCTCTCCAATATGTTTTGTTAGTGTCACAAGCAGTGTAGAGAAATACCCATGTTCTTCTTCTTCTTCTTTCGGCTTTTCACGGTTAGGGGTCACCACAGCAGATCATCTGTCCGCTCATGATTGGCAGTGGAGTTTTTACGGTGTCGAGTTGCCAGCCCGGTGCCCCAACCTTCCACAGAAGGCACACACCCACTCACTCACACCTAGAGCCAATTTAGAGTGTCCAATCCACCTACAGCATGTCTTTGGGATGTGGGAGGAAACCGGAGCACCCGGAGGAAACCCACGCAACCACAGGGAGGACATGCAGACTCCGCACAGAAGGCACCCCAGCCAAGGATTGAACCGGAGAACCTCTTGCTGTTAGGCAAATTCTTAAATATAATATCTAAATGTTCTTTTGGCAGCCAAATCATGATCCAAGCAGCCACTGCAAGTCCAAGCAAAATGTAATGGAACCACAAAAGGAAGGCACAGTCTTCAAGCAAAAAAGTTTATTCTCTTTTCATGCACACTAGTGCCTCGGCTGTTAAGCTTTCAAGGAGTACAAATACACTGCAACTTCCCTCACCCCATATATACTCACTCACTCAGTCAATTAAACAATTAATTAAATCAAATACTTCCAGTTAAGTTCTGTTTAAACCCTTGGGAACCAAGGTATCAAGTTTCAATGTAAAAAGTGCTTCTTTACACAAAAATTTTTCTTTTACTGCTACAGGGTCTAAAAAAATAGACCTCACTTGTTCTAAAAACACAACCTTGCAACAGTTTAAAAAGACTTGCATGAAATTCTTTAAAATGCATAGCTAAAGGACTATCACAGTTAACTTTTTTAATGTCCCTTATATGTTCTTGAAGACGCACTTTAAACTTTTGTTTACTTTCACCTACATAAAACTTGTTATATAGACATTTCAAAATATATACACAATTCCTTCTGTATTGCAAGTATAACATCCATTTGGGGGAAAATTACAGAATTAATAGTAGGAAAGTTATTTGCAACATGAAAACAAATAGAATCCTGATCCAAGACCTGCAGGAGGTTTGTCTTTAAAGACTGGAAGAGAGCCATGACATGAAGCACTGCCATAAGCATCAGTACATCCACTTAGCCATCTGAATGGTTATAGTCAAATGTGTACTGCACAAGGATCACCAGAAAAAGTCCTCACATAGTCCCAAGCCTTTGATGGAACAGTGTTAGTTGTTGGAGAAACAGGGGACATCCGCACATTACACCCTCTTTAAGGAAAGTGTATCTCCAAGACAGCTTATTGGACCCATGTGCTATGTCCTTAGTCTTGATTAACAAGGACATTTAGAATGAGAATTCCACTTTGCTGGACAATGAGGAGCCAGTGAAAAGTACACTACATTGGGGGGGGGGGCACAGCCTGCTGCCATGTACTGGTCCCTAAAGTACTCAGACAAAAGCTAAGTGTTAGCACACAGGACCGAAAATTATTCCCCCTAGGTTGCCCTAGGCAAAGCAAGACTTAATAACCCAGAGTGAGGAGGGTCCAAAAAAAGCACCCCATGCCAAGGTTCACAGATCAGACACTCAGAACCTCGCTTCGCTGGTTTGGGAGCACAGCATACCATTAGAAAACATTGGAACATGGCCTCTGGTGGCAGTGCCAGTTCTGTTTACAGGCCTTTCCTATCCCTGCACAGTTTTTCCTCTTCCTGTCCCCCTCCATCCCTGGGAGAGGAATTTACAGGCTCCAGGAGCCCTAGACTTTATTTTTTATTTATTTAAAAAATTGTTGATCAGGATAGAGCATTGATCCTGACGGACCAGTTTCGTACTCTGCCTGAGAGAGTTTTTGAGGTAGTTAAGGACAGTGAGGATTCTCCCCCTACATTTCCCCACTGAATGAACCCCCTGCTTTGGAGAAACTCTCTAGTTAATAAAAGTCAGCAATGGAATGACCTGTGTTCTCCATCCATCCCCAAAACACCTGAATAAATGTCTCTGACAGGAGGAACTGTACATCATCCCTTCCGTGGAACACAAGATCAGTGATGGAGTCATATATGCAGTTTGGAAGCACCTCAATAGTAATTCCTTGGCTCCCAAGAAGGCAGATGTCCTCCAGTGTTCCCTGGTTGAAGGAGATCCTGATTAAACATCTTAGAGTGTACTCCTTTTTGATAATATATACTCAGTCATTATTGCCAATAGCATTTTAAACTGTCATTTTTCCTAATTGCACAAATTTATTCATTACAAAGCACCCTAAAAGTAGTGATTGCCACAGTAATGTAACTGTATATGCAGTAGTTAATGGCAAATTTTTTGCTTACTTACTGTTAGTTTTAATAGCGTGAGCAGTATTTCAGCTGAGTGGTAGAAGCATATCACACAGTATTTTACTTCTTTCTTGGTTTTAAGAACCGGATACAACTGCACCATTGTAGGCGTAATTTATATGTTAACATATTCCGTGTTTAACTGTTACCTTTGTTATCTAATAAAGCTGTTGTATTCAGTGGCATGATTATGAAAAATGACTCAAAGCTGTTCAGTTACTAAAATTAGAGGGTAGTTGTGCACTTTGAGGAAGGCAATCACATACACAAAAATCATTTATGAGCAGTGAGTAGTAGAATAACATTTTTTAGAATATAGCAGTAGTAGTACAATTACCTTATTTTTTTGAAGACAGTTATTTAACAGAACCTATGCAGACAGCTGAAGTATTCAGTTGTCTGGAGACTTCTGGTTTCAGTCCTTTAGTGAGATGTGCTGTTGTAACTAAGCTGCTTTTATTATTTAGTTGCTTGAACATACACAGAGGTGATGTACCAGTAAGCAAGTCATTACTGTAGTGGTTTAGATGACAGAAAATGGGAAAAATGAAAAGAAGGTTGATATTTTATTAGTTTATCCAAATCACTGGATTTGGCTGTAGTTCACTTTGCATATGGTGATAAGGCTGTGTTTCTTCTGAAAGCTTTGCATGAGAAGTTAAAGATAGTGGTAACATAGAAGGTGCATTTGAGCAGTTACTTTTGGCAGTTAAGTAGGTGAAAGCAAGTGTGTTTATTCATACGTTATTTTATTTATTAATGTTTGGTTGTTGACTGAGTTGGAGGTTGTAAAGGAGAAACAAGTTAATCATGAGAGCTGCATAGGAGAAAAAGTATGTATTATTGACAATGGAAAAAGAAGACGGTGACAGTTTTGTCAGTGTAGAAGAAAAGTTGGTGAGTTGGACTGGACTTGTATTCATGTCAGATTAAAATTGAAAGGGCTTGAAGACTTTTTTCTACAGGTTCAACATTCATCTCACACCAGCTGATGTATGTTTTGAAACATTTAAATTTAAAGATCAGATTTTGTAAATACTTTGGTGACTAGGCAAGTTATGTAAACTGGATAAGAAGTGAGTGTTTTTTGAAAACAACTACTTTGTTCAGACTTTGAGATGGTGCAGATTTTTGCTTCATAAGAGAATGTGGATTATGAAAGTTAAAATCTTGCTTGTTGTATCCAGCTTTTTTCAAAGTGTATAAAATTTAGTTTGGTGTACTGTTTTTTTGGAGTTTATTTTCCTTGAGGATTTAAAACTTTAACTGGTTCCTGGCCCTTTTAGCCTTTTGAGAACGTGTGCCAACACAGGGTGAGGAGGATTCAGCAGACCTAACAAACCATTTAACTGGAGACTGTTGGGGGTTATCCTGAATAAACTGAAAGCATGTTGGATAGCTGTGAGTCAAGAAAAAGGTATATTTAAAGATCGTATAGATCAGCAACAAAAAGTAGATGTTCTTCGTGTTTCACTGTTGGAGTCAACACATTTGGGTTATCTGCCTGCAGGTAGCCCTCAGTCGACCTGAATACCAGAGTCTTGGGATTAAAACATGCAGCCGATGCCATTAAATCAGTCTTTCTTGCTGTACGGTGCCCGAAGCTAAAGCAGTTCGCAAGTGCCAGTCGTCTGCCTCCTGAAATTTTCATTTTTTGAGTTTCAGACCTGAAGTCTTCTAAAAGATAAGTACACCGTTGGGGATCCTTTTTTCTTGCTCTAACCAATGTCAGAAAAAATTAATAATTGTCTTGCCTGTGGAAAGCAAATACCTCACATAGATTTTCATTCCTACTGCATCATCTGTTTAGGCCCAGACCACGATGTCCCTCGCTGTCAGTTTTGTGCCTTGTTCAATGCCCGAACTATTTGTCGTCGGGCTATTTTTGTCACTAAATTTTTTGCTCTCGATCTCCGTATTCCGAAATGGCTTCGATAAGCCATCCGGCTACCGATCTTCCAAAAAAACGTAAGGATAAAGACAGAGACAGACAACATAGGCCCAAAACTGCCGACGCCGCTACTGTTAAGCTATTCACCAGTCCGCCGGTACTCAGTGAGGTGCTTTCAGAGCCCCTGATACCCACTTCTACAGATTCGCAGGCCTCTAATGAGACCCATTTGGAGTCCGGTATGCCGCGAGATGCTTCTTCGACTATGAAACCTGCGCATGTCTCTACCTTGGATGGGTCCAGAGCCTCTGTGCAAGCACCAGCTTCTGAGGGTGTATTCAGGCCTTCCGGTTTTTCATATTAAACCGACAACTTCGTTTCAAACCAAAAATACCAAATTTCTCAGGCCTAGAGTTCGCACTTCCCCTAGGAAACCGATGACCAAAGCGCATTCTCAGGCCCACATGCCACAAAAACAAATGCCTAGAATGTCTGAAGACCTTAATACTTTAATTAAGGGAAGTCCGCCTTCCCCCTCAAAAAGACCAAGAACTGATTTTCCTTCTGATTCTTCAGATCAGGAGTCTGATAACTCTGACACTTCTGATTACCAGGGCATACCCTTAACTACCTATGAGGATTCTGATGCAGAGGATTCCATTCCCTCTGCTTCCCCACCAGAATATTTTTCTTTTGGTGAAACCCTGCATACCCTTAGAGAGCATTTCTGCTGGGAGAGCCAGGACTACTGTCAGTCCAAAAAAAGTCTCAGGGAATTTTTAAACTTGCCTCAGGATAGGCCTCTAGCTATCCCTCCTGTTCTTGAAATTGTAGATGATGTCTTCTTGGAATCTAGCCTTACTCCTGATACTTTGCATCCAGCTCCCAGGAAACCTGACAGGTACTATAGAGTACCTGACTCCCACAAATTCCTCTTTAAGAATCCTGCTGCTGATCCAGAGATCATTTCCCAGGGACCTAAAGGCATTAAGGCTGCAAAGGCCAAAAACCCTACCCCTTCAGACAGGGATTCTAGGGCTGTAGACAGATGGGGTAAGAAGGAATACACCTCTGCTACTGTTGCCATCAAGGCTTTAAATTGCCAGTTTCTTATGTTAAAGTATCAGCAACATATTATGGAACTAATTAAACAGAAAATGATGTTGATTCCTGATTGTGCAGAACAAAGATTTACAAGAGTTAATACATTCTGCCAACCAAGTTGGTAAACATACTTTGCAATGTGGTTTTGATGCCTTAGAAACATCTTGCAGAGCTGCTGTCACTGGGTCTGTTCTTAGAAGGCATGCTTGGCTTAAGGAACAAATCTTGCCAGACCATGTCAAAGAAAAATTACTAGATGCACCATTAAACCAAGAGTGTCTACTTGGCAATAAAGTAGATGATGTCCTCAAAAGGATGGAAGAAAAAGCCAAATCTATGCAAACTGTTAAAGATTTCTTACAAGGACAGCCACCTAGATTCAGTAGGCATTGGCCTTCTAAAAACTGGTCTTTTTCAGTCCCTCCCAGACCTTCTCAGTCCAAACCCAGGGGCAGCAGACCACCAAGACTACAGTCTCAGGGTATGCACAGATCTAAGCAATGGAGTGCTCCCACCTCCAAAACAGGGAATAGTAAGCCGCCATCCTATGGTAAAAATCTCGCAATGACTTATCCTTAACTCTTCCAAGCCTTGCCCAAGTACTTGCACCTTTAGGAGGGAAACTTGCCCTGCATGCCAAAAACTGGGAGTACATTACCCAGGATAGATGGGTCTTAAATAGTTTCCCAAGGATACAGATTCCACTTCCACTCACTCCCAACCCCAAGCCAGACCTTCCCCCCAAACCAGTGGGCAGAGGCCCAAAAGCAAGTACTTTCTCTTCTCAGTATCAAGGCTGTTCAGCCTGTCCCAGCAGAACAAAGGGGACAAGGCTTTTAGTCCAGACTGTTCCTGGTACCCAGAAAAGAAAACTCTTGGCATCCTATCCTGGATCTGTCTATTCTCAAAACCTTTCTGGTGGTTCCAAAATTCAAAATGCTTACTCTCCAACAGTTGCTTCCTATGCTAGCCAAGGACTCCTGGCTAGCAACCCTAGACTTAAAAGAAGCTTATTTGCACATCCCCTTAAGGGAATCTTGCAGGAAATACCTACATTTCAGAGCAGGCTGTATGCACTATCAGTTCTCTGCACTTCCCTTTGGCTTATCTACTGCACCCAGGGTATTCACAAAATGCCTAGCTCCAGCCATTGCATATTGCAGGCAGAGAACAATTCAGATTTACCCATACTTGGATGATTGCCTGATTCAGGCGGACAGTCAGGAATTGCTACTACAGCACCTGACATTTGTAAAGAGACTTCTAACTTCACTGGGGTTCACCATCAACGAAAAGAAATCACATCTTGTACCCAGCCAACAGATTGTATTCCTGGGAGCAAGCTTGAACACAACTTCCTAGATGGCATTCCTCACTCCAGAAAACAAATTTATTTGACAAACTACTTCAATCTACTGGCCACCAAAACCCAGCTATCTGCAAGAAAAATACTGCAAGCCCTAGGGTTCATGGTCTCTTGCATTCTACTATTTCCATATGCAAGACTGCATATGAGGAAACTTCAGTGGTACTTAAAAAGTCTCTAGTGTCAGCATTCTCAGGACCTGGAAACAATGATTCCTGTCCATTCCTTGCCTAAGGACAGAGTTCCTTTGGTGGGCAGAGGCCTGCTACTACAACAAGGGACTCCCTTTCATTCATCCCCTGCCGCCCAAACCCTAACAACAGACGCATCAGACTATGCATGGAGGGCTCACATGGCAGGACAATGCATTCAAGGCAAATGGAGCCCAAAGCAAATGCACCTGCATATCAATCAAAAAGAAATGTTAGCTGTACAGAATGCTCTGACAACTTTCAAAGACCTTATTCGTCCAGGACAACTATTGGTAAAGACAGACAACATCACAGTTATGTGGTACATAAACAAGTAAGGGGGAACACATTCCTACCCACTCTGCAGATTAGCCATGGCTCTGTGGAACACAGCCTTGAAGCAACCAAGTGCATCTGCAAGCTCAATTCCTGCCAGGCAAACTAAATTCACTGGCAGACGACAAGCAGAAATCTCATGGACCCACACGCCTGGAAACTGGAACCCAAAATATTCAAGCATTTGAGGCACAGGTGGGGGGCACCAGAGGTGGACCTCTTTGCTTCCCTTCAGAACTATCAATTGAGCAAATATTGCACCAGAACTCCCTACAGCCAAGCTTGGAAAGTGGATGCCCTGTCCATTTCCTGGGAAAGCCTCTCAATCTATGCCTTTCCACCTTTGCCTCTCCTCCCGAAGGTTCTACTGAAGATCAAACAGGACAAGCCAGGGACAATCCTGATTGCACCAGACTGGCCACACCAGCACTGGTACCCTCTTCTGCGCAGTCTGACAGTAGTGCCACCATGGCACCTGCCTCAGACCCCTTCCCTACTGTCCCAGCAGGAGGGCCAGATTTTGCACCCTCAGCTACAGACCCTGAACCTAGCAGTCTGGCCCATCCCCTGAGCTCATCACCAGCAATCCTTAGTAAGCAGGTGCTGGATGTTATTCTGGAGGCAAGGAGGCCTATTGCTAGAAAATCCTATTCAGAAAAGTGGAAAATATATTGTTCCTGGAGCCATTCTCAGGGAATGGACACAACTGTGCCCAGCTTACCTCATATACTAGATTACTTAACAGAAATGCTCCACAAAGACCCATACTTCTCTTCAATTAAGATTCATGCCTCTGCCATCTCAGCTCATTATAATACTGAGCCACCCCTGCTCTCTCATCCTCTGGTCAAACAGTTCCTGAGAGGAGCCAAAAATGTATGACCCCCCCACTCCAGCCTGGGACCTTAACTTTGTATTGGAAAAGCTCACGCTTCCACCCTTTGTACCTGCTGCTACAGCAGAGTTAAAATTCCACTCATGGAAAACAGCTTTACTTCTAGCCATCACTTCAGCAAGAAGAGTGTCTGAATTGCAGGCCCTTATGGCCGTGGAACCGTTCATTATCTTCCAGGCGGACAGGGTTTCCATCAGGACTAACCCATCATTTATGCCCAAGGTGGTATCTAGTATGGCTTTGAACCAATCCATTCATTTGCCAACTTTTTTCCCTGATCCTCAGAATAAAGGGGAAAGGATCCTGCACTCCCTGGACATGCACAGGCAGCTTAGGTTCTATCTGGACAAGACTAAGCCTTTCAGAAAATCTGACCAGCTGCTAATCAGCTTTGTTGCAGGGGCAGAGGGCAAGGCCATTTCAAAGCAAACCATTTCTAAATGGATAGCACACTGAATCCATTTCTGCTACAAACACCATGGGAAACCTACCCCACAGGGGATTAGAACACATTACACTAGGGCTACATCAACCTCTACAGCTTTTCTCAGGGGAGTCCCTACCAGAGAAATCCTGGAAGCTGCAATCTGGAGCTCTGTACACACTTTCACCAAGCATTACCACTTACCTATCTTTTCTAAATCCAGAGCTGGATTTGCCACAGCAGTCTTACAGGGCCTGACTGCCAGCCCTAATGCTTCTTAACTACCTCCACCCATCCTCAGCTTTGGGAATCAACCCAAATGTGATGACTGCAACAGTGAAACACGAAGAACATAATACAGTTGTGTACACTTGCCATAAATGTAGATGTTCGAGTGTATTCACTGTTGCAGTCCTGGTTACCCTCCCTCCAGCCCCCTGACTTCTCTTTACTTCTGCCTGTCTTTTTTGTTTTGCATATCTTATATCATTGGTATTTGCTTTTTGCTGGGGGTGTTCCATACCATGTAATTGCTTCCTATTTGGGGGGCTCCTGACATTTGGGGCAAGAAAAACTGATGTAATGGCATTGGCTGCATGTTTTATACCCCTGACGACCTGACGTCATGGAAGAAGTGACAGCATCCTACGCAGAAATCCCAAGACTCTGGTATTCAGGCCGACTGAGGGCTACTTGCAGGCAGATCACCCAAATGTGATGACTGCAACAGTGAATACACTCGAACATCTACATTTATTTGAAGTGTACACAGCTGCACTTTCATTGTGTGGATAATCAAGCTAGATGATATGCAGTGTGAGATGTGAGTGTTTGGACAATGGACCTTTTTATTGGGACTTTCAGTTTGACATTGTTCTTGAGCTGTATGTTATTTTGTCGTGAAGTTAATAATATGTATCTTGGGCTAGTAATAGTTAAGTCTTTTACCTGCCTTGAGCTGAAAGGTAGCAGGACTAATTTTTGTTTATACTGCAGAGTCTTGTGGAGATAAAAACAGGGTAGATTGCTGTTTTTGGTCCCTTTGATTCTAGCAGGCATGTTGAATCATTGGAAGAAGTGTTGACCATGATATATATGAAGGCATGTGTACAAATTTTCTACAACTACAGTCATTGTTTATTTGGTGTTTCATGACCACACATGAATAAGAATTACCTGACTGGTTATGTATTGATTAAGTGACAGAGAGGTCAAGTCTTGAGTGTTTGAAGATCTGCTATTAAAACTTATGGACATTTTGATTGTAAAATGACAAACTGTGGTGTGTGTGCCTCCTCCTCTCAAAATGTATTATTGGGTACCATGACACCTGGACTAGGTAGGAGGCCAAAGCAGGTATACAATTTTTGATGATAGGCTTAAAACCTTTCCTGTCAGTTTTTGGATTTTCTTGCTCTGTATAGAAGAGTTTTAATTTTCCAGAAATTTGTTTAATTTAGAATATCTTGCCATTTAATAAGAGGCATATCAAAGTGGGGCAGTTATGGAACACCTAGGATTTTTAATTATCAGACTGCTAGACAGAGTAAATTAGTTAAAATTTTGATGAACACTCATTGGATGTATTTAACTTTATTTATTTCACATTTGTTAACCGGGTTAGTCCAACTGAGTTTGCAAACAAACCCATTTTCAGTGGAGACCCGAGGGGAAAAGCCCCAGCAAACAAAAGTAAAGCTAAATATACAGGACAAAAACTATTTAAAATAATGTAAATATGAAATTAATTATAAAGAGAAAAACAAAATATAAAATTATGAACATTAAGGGTTTAAAAAGTTAATTATTTTAATGGTGCCAGGCTGTATTATGTGTTTGTGTAAATACTTGTTCTTGTTTGATATAGGTTGTTAAACATTTTTTGAAATAAAAGGATAGTACAGTTTTAGTTTATTTCAAGGATACTTGAGCAGTAGTTATTTTACAGATGGTAATTTAATTGCTGTTGTACCATAGTTGGTGAATACTTTTAGAAGATGGTACAATAATCACTTGATAGATGTGGAATGCATTTTTTATATGAAATATTAATGCCCTTGACTAATGCACCTTATTTGATGTGGTTTAAGAATTGGGTAATCGCACTGCAGGCACCTCAGTGAGCAAGCATGTGTATGTGATTGTTGGTTGCATAGGTTGTTATAATCTTTTCAAGAGGCAATGTGGAGAGATGTGATAATACCGACTAACTAGAACTACTGTTTGGTACTCAAGAAAACACTGATAGATATGCAGGGCTGATGTTTTGGTTTGAAAGGTCTTATTAGGGCAATTCGTATTACTGTTTAGAGTTTACATTTGACCCAGAGTACAACATAGAGAATTTCCTTTAATGATTAGGGAAATTATTACTTTTCAGGAAGGGTTTTGTCTTGTATCTAGGAAATTGGAATACAGAAGTGAATGTTTTAGATGTTAGAGGTAGACTTAATACTTATTACTTTCTAAAGTTGAATGATATGTAGGTATTTTTGCTAAGGACATGAGCTTAACAAATGTCTTGATTATTCAAAGATTCATCAGTATGCCTACTGTTTTTAGACAGCATACACCTAGATCAAGGATTTGCAAGATATATTAACTGTGAAATATGCATTGTTATGGAAAGCAGTAAAGACTTACCCTATTGTGATGTCGGATTATGCTCTTTTTGAATGTCCTTTACCTATTCTAGTTCCTGTTTGATTAGAAAGGCATTGTCATTTTCTGATGCATCATTTAAAGCATGAGTAATTTTTTGACTGGCACAAACAGTTGATAGGAAATAAGTTGGTTGAAATGGAGACGGTTCAGTAGTTTTTGACAGTGAAGAGAGACAAAACAGCGTGAAGTGAAACTGGCAGTAAAGAACTATAGCGCCATACATGGAGAAAAGGGCAGGATGCTTTACGTAACAAAAGCAATCAATGAAAACCAAATTTTATGAGGGTGATTTGACACTACAGAGAAGTAGAAAAGATGACATTAGAGTGGGGGGTTGTTAGATAATTACAATGTGTACAGGAATCTCTTAATTGGATGTTTTTACATTTCATCTGAATAAAACATGGTGTAAACATTAGCTGTAGGTGATGGGCACTGTTGATGTGACATCCCAACCACGTACAAAATGGGAAAAAAGGGGTTGTTGATTATGCCAACAGGCAGCTGAATTAAGAAAGTAAAGATTACAAATGATTGTAGCAGTTTAAAAAACAGAGTACAGGAGCAATTTTTAGTAAAGATCCAGTATTAACAGTTGAGATAGCTTGTGAAAGTTATCAGCAGTTATAGAGGGCTCAGAAAGTTTGGGGTGACTACAAAAATAAGATTTAATTTGCCAAATGTTGCGGTTACTGAAAGTGGCAAAGGAAATTTGGCTGCATTGAAGAATACAGTACTTTAAGTAGAACTAACAAAATTATTGAAAGGGCAGGCAGTGGTAAAACTCCAGATTGTGAAGGTATCTTTTTAGAGTCATGCACAATTACTGGGAAGAAATTAGTACTATATTTGCTTGAAACTGGTACCCTATCTGCTTAAACTATTTAATCGCATTTTCAAGTCGAAGGAGATTTCCTTTTCTTGGAAGCAGGCAGTAGTGTCAGGAAAGTAAGGACCTTAGGCTACTTTCATCTTATCAACTGCTTTTTATTCTGAATTGTAATTTTAAGTTATATTTTTTTATCAGTCACAGCAAAAGGCTGGCATGTTGTCTACCACAATAAATAGCAAATAAACAGTCTAGACTTGAGAGAGAAACTTTTGAGATTGGGTCATGGGTCAGTACTAGGCCAACTACCCTTTTGGGCCATTTTAAACATAGCCAGTTATCCTATTTGAGAATAAAACACTGCACCTTGTGTTTCTTATGTAAACAGTCTAACAATTATGCCAAACCCCAACCCCCAGTACATTAAAGACAGAGATGCTGTTGTAGGTTGCACAAACAAAGCAGAGAAAAATTGCGAGTAGTAAATAGTAAAGTTGAATATTGTGGAGACATTTGATAGGGTTTAGTGATATATTTGTCAGAGCAATCCTGGAATTTGGGTTCACACAAGATTTTCTTTTTATTTATAATGTATGTCATCCAAAGCTATTGTGAGCATTCATGCACAGTTGTTTTTGCTCTATTAATTTCTCCCAATTCTTCTGGGTTTCTAATACCATGATGGGAATGGACCCCATTCATAAGTCAAGGTATGATTAAAGTTCATGAAATTAGTATTGTTTCAGTCTTTGATGTCAGCCAAAAGTACTCTTCGGAGCACCCACAATGTGCCCAGTAATGTCTCCTTCTACAATTCGTACAGAGATACATGTATTGGTGACATATCTAAATACTATTGTAGATTTTTTTTATAAGACCTGTTGCTCCTACTACTATTGGAGCTGTCTGAGTATCTTTCTTCCACATTCCTCTTGTTTCTGCCTGCAGATCTTGATATTTTATGACTTTGTATCTGTCTGTATGCAAGGCACTGTAGTCACTGGGTGTGATGATTTCAATGATTAGTGTTACTATTGTCTTCTTTTCTTGAACCACTATATCCGGTTTTCTAGCCTCTATCTTTTGAACTGTTGATAATGGGTGGTCCCATGTGATAGAAACTTCTTCATTTTCTATGATGCTTTGTGGTTCATGTTTCCAGGGTTTTTAGTCACTTCAGTACCATAATGTTTGCACAATTCACAGTGCAACAATCTTGCCACATTATTATGCCTTTCAGTATACAGTCCTTCTGCCATTAGTATGTCACAGCCTGCAACAAGGTGTGCAATTGTTTCCAATTCAGTTTTACAAAACCTACATTTGTCTGTTTCTCCCACATGTTCAATAGATTTTGTAAACCAACATGTACGTAACCCACGATCTTGGGCTGCCAATATTAACCTTTCATCTCTTGGATAGAATTCGCCTCTCCTTAACCATTCCTGCATTTGTTCCTGATCAACATGATGTTCTTCCAGAAGTTTTCTATACTTGCAACTATATTTATGCTTTTTTCACATTTCTTGCCTTTTCATCTGGTCCTTCACCGTATATTCTTTCTTTTGTTTTTTGGCACATTCAGTTGCTGCCTGATTTTTATCCACTTCTGGTTTGATTTCCATTCCTGCTTGACACCGATATGCTTCTACTAAATTAAGCAGAGAAGTCATCTTAGATTTATTCTCCTCATGTTTCAAAACTTTCACTACATTTGGATCTTTTGAGATCAGCAGATATGTGTGGTGCCTCACGATTGCAGATCTATACATATAATCATTTTCAAGGAGGCCCATCCTTCCTTCAGAATGGGGAATATTTAATCTTGGTATGCACTGATTTGTATAAATTATTTGATGAGCATGTAGCATCCTTCTTGTTTTCCTATCTAATCTATCCAACATGTTTTGGGGCCAGTCAGTCACTCCAAAACTGTAAGTTAGGGCAGGAAGAGCAAATTGGATTATAGCTTGGATTTTGTTCCTAGATGTAAGTGCTGATTTCAGGATTAATTTAAGTCTTCTGAAATATTCCTTACCAAGTTTTATTCGCATTTGTTCATGTTTTATTGTTGATCCTTCATCAATTCCCAAGTATTTATGCACTCCCTCTTACTCAAGTTCTTTTATATCACATTCTTGTCCCAAACTGATGTTTTCCTGGCATTGCAGTTTTCCTGCTTTAAAGGTTGCTTTTGCACATTTATCGAGACTAAATGACATTCTTATATCATCTGAAAAAGTTTTAACAACTTGCAGTTGTGCTTTCAGTTTCTCATCTGATGAGTTATACAGTTTTAAATCATTGACAAAGAGAAGATGAGAAGTCTTGTTGTTTTCTAGGAGCAAAATTATAGCCATGGTCTAAGCTGTTAAGTTGACAGCTTAATGGGTTAAGGGCAAGGCAGAATAGCAGCGCTGACAGAAAGTTGCCCTGGAATATCCCCCTTTTGAATTTTTATCCCTGGGATAATAATTTCTCCTTTATCATGGCTTAATTGCAAAGTGGTCTGCCACTGTTTCATGGTCACTGTAATGTAGTCATTCAGTGTAGTCTGTATCTTCTACATTTTTAAGCAGTCTTTTATCCATGAATGTGGGATGGTATCAAATGCCTTTTTGAAGTCAATCCATGTCATACTTAGATTCTTCCCCTTTTTACAGTTCTCCACTATGACTTTACTTAACAACAAGTGATCCTTTGTTCCATATGACTTTCTTTTATTGCCCTTCCATTCTACTGCCATAATTCATCGGAAGGCAAGTTATTGGTCTCTCATTTTTAGGGTAGCTTGCAGGTTCACTATTAAGTAGGACCATTGTTTTTCCCATTGTTAACCAGGTTGGTGTCTGTTCGAGGTGTGCATATAAATACTTCTTACTCATGGCTAAATCTTCGTGCAAAGATGTTAGTACTTTCAGCCAAAAATTAGGTACTGCATCTGGGCCTGGGGTTTTCCAATTAGAGGCTTTTCTTAACTTTGTTTAAATCTCTCTGGCTGTTACTTCATCCCGTTTCATATCCTGTACCTTTGAACCTCTTATTCTTTCCTTAATTTCTTCTGTCCATTTAGCATCTTTGTTATGTTCCACAGGATCTTCATAGATGGTGGTCTTTCAATTCATTTTACCTTATTTCCCAATTCTCTATAAACCTTTTTTGGATCATCAGTAAATTGCTTATTTTCTACTTTTCCTTTATATTTATTTTCGTATCTTCTAAGTCTTTCTGCCTATGCTGAAATTTTTAGTTTGTTGTTTGAAATAGTGCGTGATAGATCCTGGTCTTTTCTAGCATTGCACATTGCTTTTATCACATCTATTTGTCTTACTCTCTTCTATATTCTTCTAACAGTGACACTTCTCGTCTTAACTGCTTTATAGCTTTCTCTATTCGATATTTCCATGATGGTATTCAATTTCTTCCCTTCCTTTCCCTCACTTCCCAGTGTTCTTGTGATCAAAGTTTATCAGTTATTAATTTAGCTGCACAGTACTATATCCTGTTTACTTCTGTTATATCACATGGGTCTCTATGAACAGTCTTAGTTATTGTGTTCATTTGTTTTATCAAACTTCTGACTTTCTGGGTTTTATTAACCTTCTGCAATCTATTTATTTTATTGATCTTGGGTTATCTGTCTGCGTTTATTAAATCAAGCAACTCTTCTCTTAGCTCATTTTCTTCCAAACTAAGGGCACATCCCTTGTTTTCCAATTCCTGCAGGCATTTTATAGAAGATACTATAGCATCTTCCTGTGACACATTCTCTTCAACTTCATCCCGTGCCATGCGTTGCTCTGTCATATGGGAACTTACTGGCCTATCACTCCTCAGCATTGATTGCATCAGAGTTTCTACAGTTTCCTGTTCCTTCCCTTGCTGTCTAGCTTCAAGTGAATGTTTAAACTGGTTTCCAGTGGAAGGCTCCAAATTATCTTGATATGGCACATGACCAATTTCTTCCTGTTCCACTGATTTCCCCTTAATTTGGATATCCATTACTCTATCCTGTTCTGGTACTTTCTGAATTAGATTTTCTACACTGAATCCTTCACTTTGCAGGTACTCCATGACCTCAGTTTCTATTTGTTTAACTTCTCCATTACTAATCTCTTTTTCCTCTTTGTCTTCTTATTTTTTGTATTGTAAAGTTGTCTATGTCTGGATTCCTTTGCCTTTGTTTCTCTTCAGATATCTTTGGTGCTGCTGTTTTTGTATTGGTTAGTTTTGCTTTCTCCTTTGCATAAATATTACACCATTTTTGCCTTTTAGACTGTCAGGATGAGGTGGTGGTGCTGCGGTAGCGTTGTCGCCTCACAGTAAGACGTTGTCCCGTTCGATTCTCAGCTAAAGCGTCTTCTGTGTGGAGATATGCGTGAATGGGCGTACCTTCGTTGAAGGTTGTGCGTCAGAGCTGGCGTACCTTCGTTGAAGGTTGTGCGTCAGAGCTGGCGACTCGGCACGTAAAAATCTGCTGCCAATCATTAGCGGACCGGAGTTCCGCTGTGGCGACCCCTAACAGGGAAAAGCCGAAAGACACAACCAAGACTGTCAGGATGAACAAGGAGGGTACTTATTGTCACAGATTTTATATACCCTTTGTTTGGAGACTCTGCAGTAAGTATTAGGCATTCAGATTTGAGGGAATATTGCAGAACAGAAAAAAGAGGTTACAATTTTTTCTCTTCTGTTCCCTGATGATGTATTAATCTGTTTGACAAACCCTTATATGGAGGATTCTGTTAATATGATATTCTGAATTAGAAAAGATTAAAGGAGAATTTTTGAAATTTGAAAATGGTTTGATTAGAGTTAGATCAGAGGGTCTATGTTTTGCACTGTTTTGTGATTCCCTTGGTATTGTAGGCTGTCCAGGCATTTCTGTTGTTTGTTCCATTTTTTGAAAGCTGTAAAAAATATAATATATTTTATTTGGGATGGAGATAAAACCCAGGTATCCTATGTGAGTTACTTTGTCAAAAGATACGTGAAGACTTGGTGTTTAATATGAGGCAGTACAACTGAAGATTTTGTGCTTATTGACTGTGTGTCAGTGTAAAGCCAAGTGGGGAAAAAAGGGAATTCTAACTAGTATGAATTCAGTCCTGTTTGATAGGTGGCTGGATTGCCATTATGTGATAAAACATTGTCACAAGACGTCTGGGTAAATTTCAGTGGTGCCAGGGATTTATCCTTGATTAAATTTGCTGGTTCTTACTGAAGGCAATGCAATAGAAATACAAGAAGTAGTAGGTTTAAACATTTGGGAAGAAAGGGGAAAAAAAAGAAAATTTGTTTTTTCTTATGAATAGTTGTAGTTCGATTTTAAATGGGGTATGTGGCTACACATTTTCCAAATATTTGGGGTGTTGAATGCTTTAGATATAGAATATGAAGGAGTAGTTAGCATTCAGTTTTTGGGGACTAAACCCCTTATTATTGGTGTCACTTTTGTAGGAGGTGAGAGGTGATTATCCAGGTCTGTATTACCTCATCACAGTTTTATTTCTGCGAAAACCTAATCATCGACCCCTTAACATCGATCATCCATTCAACGAATGTTCACATCAGTGAACGGTTTTCATAGGGAAGGGAATTACTTGTCCACCACAGTGATCGTCACACACACACTACATTATTTCAAACCTACCAAGGTGGTGGAGAGGGGGCTACACCCCACACTTGTATATACCAACTCTGACATTGCACAAATTTCTAATGATGGCCAACTAACTCCTTTCCCTATGAAAAACGTTCACTGATGTGAACATTCGATGAACAGATGTTCAATGTAAAGGGGTCAATGATTAGGTATTCATGGAAATAAAACTTTGATGAAGTAATATAGACCTGATTATCCAATGTTGAAGATTTTGGTCAGTAGAAAATACAAGATTTTAGGAAAATGGATAAAGGGGTAATTACTAAATTACAAGAAGACTAGAGTGCTATGATAAATAGAAGTGTAGATGATGTGACTGTGGGATGAATTTCCAGTTACCATGATATGCTACCAAATCTTAGGAGTTTTCTGATTTTTACATGGAAATATTTAGACAATTGTTTTATTGTATGGAGTTAATGAAGGATTATCCCCAGTGTTGATCGCCTTCCCTACCAAGTGTTAGAGGCGTAATGAAAGGGCTGTGGGTTCATGGGAGCATATTATTTGGTTATGTTCTAGTTTGAACTAATTTAAGGGAGCTGTATGTCAGTTGTTGAAAATAGTGTTACATAAAAAATGCAGAACTTAAATTTGTGAAAACCTTTACAATTTATGAAAACTGAGTGGGCAGTATTGCTTGTATTGATGTCAGTAGCCAAGAAAGCTACTTAGAGAATTTGAAACCAGTAATAATTCTACCAACAGACGATATAATTAGGTGAATGGTATTGGATTCCAGGGTGGGTTGTATTGCTAAAAAGAAAAAAAAAATGTATGAGAAATTTAATAGATTAAGTAGTATTGCAAGTGGTATACAAGTATTTGTTAAGGACTAGATGACCATGTTATTATGTTACTGCCTTAAGCTGGATTTTTAGGAGATTTTTTTGTTATACGTTTCCAGTTTTAATTTGCATTTAAAAACTTGCATTTATAACAGTTGAGTTGGACTGGTTAACAGTTTCTAATCTGTTAATATTTAGCTTGCTAAGTGTATAAAGTAGTTACATATTCCTGTTTTTAGTGTAGAAAAGTTAACTGAAACATGATGGTTCTGCGTCCTGGAGAAGTGTATATTAGAAGATAAACCATTTGTAAGTTGTTCTGTGTGTATTGTTTGGTGAGAGAGTAACACCTTGTCTGCATGAAGTTATGTACTACATATTTATTATTCTTTGACACTGATGCTAAACTATTTTATGGTTAACTATTAAGCTGATGTACATATTGTTTTGGATGTGAATATAACATTTATAATAAATTATTTTGTTGTGAGATTAGTGCACATAATATTTACAGCAATTTTAATGGCAGTCACTATGTAGTACTGAGTGGTTTTGAATGCAATAATTATCACCCCTTCCATGTTGTACATTTTCCTTACAAGCTGTAGGCAACATGTAATATAGGGGAATAGATGATTTATGAGTTTGTTGTGTCATCTTGCATTTAGAAATGAGTTGCTATTGCAAAAGAAAGGTCAGTGTGCAAAATGCCTTTTTTTATGTAAAGCAGCATGAAATCCCTTAGACTTTTAGATACAAACTCTATGTAATATAAAACTACTGCAGTTTATATAACATTATGAACAAGACAGAAGAATCCAGCAAATCATGCAGTTTAGATAAGAAGGATTGCTTCTATTAGATAGGAGTGATCAGGCCATTCTGTCTATACTTTTTAGATTTTGACCTTAGTCAGTGATGTAAAATGAGGCATTGCAACTACTATCAAAATTGGCCCCAGACCTGGAAAGACTTAAGTTATCTGAGAGAGGCACTGCTTCAGCTCTATTGAGGTCAAAGTATACATTAAAATATGGCATGTAAAATATGGTACCGATAAATACAATTTTAACTTTATTTTTAAATGCATTCAGGAATGCAAGTTCACTAAATGATTGCATGCCTATATAATTACTCAATATATGTGAATTTAATAAAGGTGTTAAAAAGAATGCAAGTACACTAGTGATTTTTCCATCATCATCATCATCATCCCCTTTTTCCCATTTACATGGGGTCGGGGTATCGTATTAACTGTCGCCAACTCTCTCGATTCAGTGCCACTCTCCTGCCTTCTTCAACACTCATGCCTGACTGTCTCAGATCTTCTTTCACACAGTCCATCCACCTCTTTGCTGGACGCCCTCGCTTCCTCTTACCTTCTTCCTGTCTGTCCCAAATCTCCCTCACCAGATTGTCTTCTGCTTTTCTACACATGTGCCCATACCATCGTAATCTGTTTTCTTTGATCTTTTCTGCAATTGGAGCTACTTTGGCTTCTGCTCTTATGTCCTCATTTCTTCGCCTGTCCCGCAGTGTGCATCCTACCACCTTTCTCAGGCAATTCATTTCCATCACCTCTAGCTTCTTCAACTGTTCTGCCTTTACTGCCCAGGTTTCTGTACCATACAGTAGTACTGGTCACACCACTGTCTTGTACACCTTACTTTTCAGCTTCTTTGGCATTCTTCTGTCATATACTACACCTGATACTCTATGCCCGTTGGCTGCAGCCCCTCTGATTCTAGCTTTGACCTCTTCATTCAGACTACCCTTCTCCTCAACCACCCCTCCCAGATACTTGAAGCTGTATACCACACTAGTGATTTTTTAACCTTAAGTAAAAATGTTATCATTTTAGTTCTTTCTCTTAAAACAAATGCAGGTACATTATGGACAGTATATCTAAGTAAATGTGTAGCCATGCATTTGTCATATTAGCTTCTGATATTAAATTCTCATACCTCATAATTATTTACAATATGGAAAATTATCTTGATGTGTGTATGTGTATATGTTTCTTACATACACATCTTCAAAAGATTATATGCCTCGTCAGTAGCCTTTATTTGCATCAAAGTAAATGTTAGTAAGATTTTCTTAGGAATGTAGTAACTCTGTGAAAAAGTCTGTACTGCAATTCTAATCTTGCTGTTAGTTTTCCTAGTTCACTGTTTAAAGGTTCTTTGTGTCATGTGCAAAAAAAAAAAACAGTGTGTTAAGGTCAAGCCTGTACAGTGATTGCCTCATTGCATAATTAATTAAATGCAAAATGACTGATGTTGTAGAATTACATAAAATTACATAATGTATTGCATATTTGATTCAAATGAAAACTGTGTTTACTTGACTTGACTGCATACCTCGTAGCTGTACAGATTTTCACAAAGAATGCCCAGATTTTTGCCTCATATTTTTCATCTGTTCCTTAAACAAATTATTTTTTATGTGAAGTATTTTTTCGTTTCCAAATTATTTTTTATGACAAATTACTGGGATGATTTAAGGATTAAAGTTAATAAATGACATGCATTTGAGTTTCAGACTTCACATCCTTCAGAAAAATGCATGCTAACACAAATCCTATTATTCTAGCAACTTTCTAAGTTTATAAGTGCAATATTTAAAATGTGTACCTGTTTTGGGGCTGATAGGAAAGGCAGTCTCTTGCTTGCAGTCCAAATGTCTTCTTGGCCTCTACATGCTCTGTTAATTTCCCTCTCTAGTTATAGGGGAGTTAATATGCAGTGGATATAAAAAGTTTACACATCCCTGTTAAAATGCCAGGCTTTTGTGATATAAAAAAATGAGACCACAATAAATCATTTCAAAACATTTCCCATCTTTAATGTGACCTATAACCTCTACAGTTCGATTGAAAAATAAAGAAATCTGTTAGGGGAAAAAATAAAAAACGTACAATAAGCTGGTTGCATAAGTGTACACACCGTTAAACTAATACTTTGTTGAAGCACCTTTTGATTTAATTACAGCATTCATTTTTTTATATCACAAAAATCTGGCATTTTAACAGGGGTGTGGACACTTTTTATATCTACTGTAGTTATGTCATGATTTTTCCAGATTTCTTGTGCCAAGAGATTGAGAGGGTCTGCTTGACTGTAGTATTTCTTAAAATCTAGTTGTGAATGAAGATGGTCCATTTGACCAGACAGCTTGCCCAGTAAATATGTTAATTAAAGCAGTGAGACCAAACATGTATTAGTAGCTGAATACTAAGACTTGGAAAATGTAAAAGTACAAAAACTGAGAAACTGGAAGCTTGTGTTTATGAGTATGGATAGCGTTGCTCGTGCCTCTCAACATAGATGACAAGCAGGAGAGGTATTTCGTTTAGATGCTTTAATACATAGAAACACATCAGGATGGATAGCAGCATCATAAAATATAATCAAACTATTTAACAGACAGACCTTATATACTTACATGCATGTGCTAAGTATTTATACACTTGTGCAGGCAATTGGCTTCTGACACTTAGAAGTTGTTCATGAAACTTTAGCTGTTGCCTCAGTAGAAGATGGTGACATCTGCATACTACCCTGTGATATCAGATGACCAATAGAAAGTACCTAAGATGACCATGGATGCAACTTTTCTCTTGACACATTATGTCCCTTTTCTGCAAGAATAATTACAAGGTATATTGCATCCTGCTGCCAATGCTGAAAAGAATCAGATGCTATTAGTAAGTTGTCTATGTTTTGCATTAGCATTGACCAATCTGGAAAGGTCACATCTTCCAAACCCTTTTTTAGAATTTGAGAAAATAATGAAGGAGATTCAGTATATCACTGTGGTAACTGTTATAAGTAAAGGCAAACAGAAACTGATTTTCAGGGTGGATAGGTATATAAAAAATGCTGAACACATATCTATCACAGATAAATATTTTGCTGTAGGTGGTATGCAACTTAGTATTGTTGCTGGATTTGGAACCACAGGAAATGTTGGTAATATTGCACTGTTTACACAAGCTGATAAGTATCCTTTCCTTGCTTCTTTACAGGGAGAATACGAGTATTACAAGGACTTTTAGCTTGTTGCATTAAAAACTGAATTATAGGTTTAATTCCTTTCTCTGCCACTGGTTTCAGTGGATAATGTGGAACTCTAGGGAGAGGTTTAGATGGATCCAGTTTTATTTTTACTGGTCCTGCAGATTTTAATATACCTACGTCATTAACATGTTTAGCCCTTAATTTAGCATGTATTTGCTGCAACAGTTCTTCAGCTGTCTGTATACCTTCAATAGGCTTTTCCTCAACTTGTGCTAGGACTGCTAACACTTCCCCCTCTGATTCTTCTGGAACATTCCAATGCACCACTTCTGATCTACAGTAAATAGTGCAGCATAGTTTTCATAACAGGTCTCTTCCTAGCAGGTTCACCGGTGCAGTAGTACTCAGAATGAAAGAACGCCTTTCCTCAGTAGGTCTTAAAGAAATTGGTATGAGCTCTGAGATAGGATATGCAACAGTAACATGTGGTACCCTGACTGCTTTTACTTGTTTTAATACTAATATCTGACTATCTGAAGTAACCTTTATTATGGACCTAGTAGTTCCAGTGTCCAAAAGGAAAGGCATTTCCTTTGAATTTATCTCTACTTTAACATAGTGTCCCTTTTGTTCTATTGGCAGCAGAGGGTCAAGATTTATTTCTGTTCTGTTACTCTGACATGGTCAGTACACTGATTCCTGACTCCTTCAAATTAGAGGAGGAGGTGGAGGAAATGCAGTATTGCTGTAATTCGATTGCAATTCAGTCCAGGTATCCTGGACCCTCTGCATTCACTTGTGTGGGCATTCTCCTCTCCAATGTTCCTGATATGATACTCAGTACAGTAATTTGCAGCAGTTAATAAGGACTCCAAGTCTTTTCCCTGCCTGTCTGTAAGCACTTGTTTTATTTGGTTTTGTACAGGGGCTTGCAGATCCTGCACAAAAACAGCTGCAATAGCTGGCTTACTTTGTTCTTCTGGATCTGGTATTCCTGAATGTCAAGGAAACACTGCTTTGAGATGATACAAATAATCTGCAGTCCCCCCACCTTTATTTTGCTTATGTGCATGTATCTTAGTCCAATCTGTCTTAAAATGACACACTTCTGTAGTTTTATTTAACCACTCTTAAGTGTATTCCCTGTGAGAGAAAACTCTGTTATTCCAGCCTTTTCAAGTAACTGTTTTCTTATTTCATCTGAAGTGACTACCCAAAGCAGCTGGTTTACTCTTGTTTCTGCCTGCAAATCCTGATATTTTATAACATTTTGTCTCAAAGGAGTATAATCACTGGGTGTAGCAATTTCATTAGTCAGTGTTGCACATTTGGGAATAATGTAATTTCTGTCCCAAGTTCCTACTACTCAGTTTGCATCTTCTATACCAACTTCATCCATCCATCCTCAACCCCCTTTACCCATTTTGCACACAGGGTTGGGGTGTCACTTCAACAGTAACAATCATCTCGAGCCAAGGTTTACACCACCAGGAGACTGCCATGGTAGTTCATTCGTACCACTCACTTGCACATACATACTCATCTACGGCCAATTTAGTGTGTCCAATTTGCCTACTGCATGTCTTTGGAATGTGGGAGGAAACCGGAGCATCCAGAGGAAACCCACGTGACTGCAGGGTGGGCATGCAGACTCCACACAGAAGGTACCCCAGCCGAGAATCGAACCGAAGAACCTCTTCCTGTGAGGTGACAACACTAACCGCTGCACCACCACGGCCACACTAATATTTTCATAAATTCAGAAATTTATCCTCTTTTGTTATATTTTTTCCTTCTAGGTCCTCTTGATACATCCTCACTATTGCAAATCAAGTTCAAGTCCCCTCCTATAATATTATCTCCTGAAAGCTGATAATTTCTCCCAAAATTTTCTTAAGCTCCATAACAGCAGTTTTTGGTAGAGTATAAATACATACCAGAATAATCTTCCTTCCTTGACAATACCCCTTTACTGACACAAACCTGCCGTTATTGTCTTTTTCCCTCTTCTATCACTATTGGACCCCTTCTAGCAATTATTAAAATTAATGCATTACTCCCCTTTTCTTTTGTCACTGATATTCTGCTGAATATCCATCTTGAAATCATTTTTTTGTCAAATTCACATGCTCATTTATTTCCAAGTATTTTTATTGCAACATTGCTGTTTGCACACTGTATTTCTTAAAACAATTTAGTGCCCTTTCTTTTTTGTCTGTACACGAGGCCATTTACATTCCAAGATAATATGGATAGCATAGCCATTGTGATGAAAAGTTATTGTTCTCACCTAGTGTTCATGCCAGTTTTTTGAATGTGTATTTCCAACTTTCATGTTACATGCGCACACTAATGCAGGCAGGCTGATCTTTTAAACAGCTGTTTTTTCTCATCTTCATTTAACCCTATGCCACATTTTTCAAGACTTTTTCTTTTAATGAAAACCCTCAATCAAAAATTAAATACATGTTCAGAACACCCCCTTCACCTATTAACTTAGAACAAATACACTAAGCTATGTACATCTTTCAAAAAATTAAGTTTAACCCCCCAGATAGGAACAACTGCCCCAGATTTATAGCTGGACTCACAAGCATTACCTAACCTAAAATTAAGGTTATCTGGACTAAGAGCATGCTATAGCCTGTGTTCCCACTTACACTGATTGATGCCTGTTCTTTTTAATCTCTATTCCCCACCCAGATGTGAATATGCTTTCAGAAAGCATTAACTTTTCACACTTAAGAAAATGTGCACAGGCTGTCTTTCAATAAAACTAAATTATACAAGTAACCACAAACTATGTAGACCAGTAAACCATGTAAAGAAGGCTCTTCTGAGGTCGCTAGAATACATTTTATTCACCACACTCCAAATAGTCCAATAGAAGAGACGAATGAATTACAAATCCAAACCATGAACATAAACATAAAAGTACTTAGCGCTTTCACCCTGAATCACTTCTGGGCATCTTCAGAGTACTAATGCATTGTACAACCTACTACCAATATAAGGATGTCATTACTAATTACACAACGCCTATAAATTAGTTAATTAAGAATTAATCATAGTTTTAAAGACATATGTATAAATATGCATTTAGACTATTGTTAGCTTGACACAATGTTTAGCTTGACACAGTATTTAAATTGTAAAAAAGCACATTTTTAAAATCAATAATTTCATAGTTATCTTAATATAATTATAAATTAGAATTAATTTTACAATGAAAAACTTCATACAAAATTCATAAAAAATTCATAAAAAATTATTAGTATTGAACTCTTGTTTAAAATAATTTAGACAAAATTAATTGTTGTGAATAAGCAGAAAAATAAATATATATTTTTTAAAATATCATATAAATTATATTGTATTTCCCTTAATATTGCAACCACCTAGATATAATGACTCAGAAACAAGATATTAATAGTAATAAAACAGTAATTAAATACAGTAGGATCTTTGCTTTAAAATACTGGAAATAGAAATGTGACCATTAATGCCAGGTATGCAGCTTGCATTGAGTCTTAGCTGCCATAGACATTCCTTGGCTTCTAACAAGTTATCATAGTCCCCTCCTTTTTCCCAACAATTGGGGATTCTATCAATGACAAAAAATATAAAACGCTTAAAATTCTCACATTTAGTACTATGTACATATAGTGCATTTACCATCTTTTTATTCTTGATATCCCTGTTATGTTCCAAAATGCGTTCCCTTAATTTCCTAGTAGTTTTTCCAACATAATATGCTGGACAGGAAACGCATGTGGCTAAATATACCACCTTCTTGGTATTGCAGTTACAATGTCCTGGACATTTGATAGATTTGCCATAACCTTGTACCATAGTGTAGGGTCCATCATTTATGAATTTACACACTTTGCAAAAACCACATCTACTCATTTTGGACATAGTATATGCACGGCCTTTGTTATTATTTTCCAGGCTTTCTTTAAGATTGGTACCCCTACTATATGTAACCTTTGGGAAATATCCAAGTGTTTCACTGTATTCGATCTTATTAGAAAAAACACTTGTCCAAGTATCATTTAAAACTTGAATAATAGTATCAGAGTGTTCGTTAAATGGTAAAATAAAGGCATCTCTTTTAATATTATCAGTACTATTGGTCATCTTGGACATATTGTTTAGTCCAAATTTCAAAATAGGTTTATATAAAGTATTCCTTTTCATCATAACTTCCTTCTTTATTTGATTTATTAGACTTAGTGGGTAGCTTCTATCTAAAAACATGTTGCTAATAGTCTCCATTTCACAAATAAAATTCCTGTCCTCACTAATAATACGTGACAGTCTAACCATCTGACCCTTTACAAGGTTCTTTTTTTGAAAGTATGGATGACAGTTGTCATAATGAAGAAAGGAATTAGAATATGTAGGTTTACGGAAAATGTTAGATTCAACTTGATGATTTTTAAAATACATGTATATATCTAGATATTCACATTTTTCTTCATGTATTTTGGTTGTGAATTTAAGGAAGGTCGACGTGGTACCTATGTAGCTTATAAATTCATTAAGTTCGTCCCTATTACCTCTCCAAAAGACTAATATATCATCCAGGTTTCTAACATAAAATGATATTTTTGTCCAGAACCTGGATGAAAATATATTTTCAGTTTCCCATTGTGCTATTACCAAATTAGCATAAATGGGGGCACATCTGGCCCCCATTGCTACCCCTGTGCATTGTCTATAATATTCACCTTCCATGTAAATAAAATTGTTGAATAAAACCATTTCCATCATCTCAATCAGTAACCTAGTTTTAACAGTGTGAAGTCCACTGTAACTGTCTAAAATAGTTTGAAACATGTCCAAACCCAACTTATGTGGTATGACAGAAAATAAGTTTATCACATCAGTGGTAATCATAACAGTGTCTTCAATGTTATTCACATTATTGTAGATCCTTAGTTTGTCTAAGCAATGCCAAGAGTCCTTGATAATGTGTGGGAATAAATTTAGAATATCCTTGCAATAATAATCAATGTATCTAGCCATGGCTTCTAGTTTAGAACCCTTGGCAGAAACAATAGGCCTAAAGGGAGGATTTAAAATACTTTTATGTGTTTTTGGAATACCAAAAATTGACGGAGTTATAGGGTGTTCAACCATAAGATATTCGTATTCTGATTTATCAATAATACCTTCTATCTGATAGTCATAAAGTAAACAGTCTATCTTTGTATATGCCCTATTTATCTCAAATTTTGATACTTTTTCATATGTTTCATCATCTTCTAACATATTAGTCATTCTATTGATATAGTCTGTTTTTGTCATAACTACCACCCCTCCACCTTTGTCGGGTTTCATAACTCTATATTTGTCCTTGATAGTTAATTCTTTTAAATAAAATCTCTCTGTATTGGTGAGATTATCTTCTCGATTAGTAGGTGCTTTTACAATTCTGTGTAATTGTGATTCACATAGCATTTCAAATAAACATATAATAGGGTTCTGGGGTGGTATAAATGTGCTGGATCTTTTTAAAGTGAACCTACCTATATCTGGTTCAACCCCCTTATTATTGTTTGGAAAAAACATTTTTAAATTTAACAACCTAATATACAGTTTTAAATTGATCAATAATCTTCCTATATCATGTCTAAAGTTAGGAATAAAGGTAAAGGTAAGTGTGTAAATTCATAAATGATGGACCCTACACTATGGTACAAGGTTATGGCAAATCTATCAAATGTCCAGGACATTGTAACTGCAATACCAAGAAGGTGGCATATTTAGCCACATGCGTTTCCTGTCCAGCATATTATGTTGGAAAAACTACTAGGAAATTAAGGGAACGCATTTTGGAACATAACAGGGATATCAAGAATAAAAAGATGGTAAATGCACTATATGTACATAGTACTAAATGTGAGAATTTTAAGCGTTTTATATTTTTTGTCATTGATAGAATCCCCAATTGTTGGGAAAAAGGAGGGGACTATGATAACTTGTTAGAAGCCAAGGAATGTCTATGGCAGCTAAGACTCAATGCAAGCTGCATACCTGGCATTAATGGTCACATTTCTATTTCCAGTATTTTAAAACAAAGATCCTACTGTATTTAATTACTGTTTTATTACTATTAATATCTTCTTTCTGAGTCATTATATCTAGGTGGTTGCAATGTTAAAGGAAATACAATATAATTTATATGATATTTTAAAAATATATATATTTTAAAAAATATATATTTATTTTTCTGCTTACTTTTGAATAAAATTATTTTAAACAAGAGTTCAATACTAATAATTTTTTATGAATTTTGTATGAAGTTTTTCATTGTAAAATTAATTCTTTCTAATTTATAATTATATTAAGATAACTATGAAATTATTGATTTTAAAAATGTGCTTTTTTACAATTTAAATACTGTGTCAAGCTAAACATTGTGTCAAGCTAACAATAGTCTAAATGCATATTTATACATATGTCTTTAAAACTATGATTAATTCTTAATTAACTAATTTATAGGCGTTGTGTAATTAGTGATGACATCCTTATATTGGTAGTAGGTTGTACAATGCATTAGTACTCTTAAGATGCCCAGAAGTGATTCAGGGTGAAAGCGCTAAGTACTTTTATGTTTATGTTTATGGTTTGGATTTGTAATTCATTCATCTCTTCTATTGGACTATTTGGAGTGTGGTGAATAAAATTTATTCTAGCAACCTCCAAAAAACTAAATTATACACTTGTTTATTAAATACCTTAAAATATTAAGGTTGCTAGTGAGGCTATGGTCTCTTATTCATCATTTCATTGAAACTGCGGCACCCAGGGGTTATAGTTCTTTGAGACAAAACATTGGGGGCTAAAATGGCGGTGCCTTGTGTGTCAGCGCCTACTCCGGCTCCCAATGTGCATTTTGTGTTTGCGTAGAGTTTGTGTTGATTTGTCATCCATTTGGGAGGCTGTGTTGGCTGGTTGAGTGTGCGGTTGTATGCAGCCGCGGTGTCTGGATTGTTTTGCTTTTGCCTTGTGCAGGGATTGTTGGCATGATCATGGCAGTTAGGGCCTTGGGAGGAGAGTTGTGCACAGTGCAGATGGCAGAGACCCGATTTTTGTCTGCTGGAGTTGATGTTGAATCTGGATTTGGATTTGTTAGGTCAGACAGACCGGACTGGATTTTTGGGATATTGCTGTTTTGGAGATGGAACTGGTGGCAGTGTAGATGGTTAAGTTTGTGAGGTGATCAGTGTTCTGCGTATGGCAGTAGTTATGCCGAATTGCAGGTAGCGGTAACTTGACTTTGTTGTCTACCAGAGTTGATTGAATCCGGATCTGAATTTTTGAATTTTGTTGTCAGAGGGGACTGGACTGGGACTTGATGTGTGGCTGGTTTTGGAGATGGATCTCGTGGAAGTAAGGATGGTGAGGATGGCTGTAGTCACTTTATCGTCACTGTGATGTATCGAGTAAGGTTGAGAAGCTTCTGTGCCTTTGGATGTCTCGGACTCTGATGTTTTTGTACATTTATCTCTGTGTTTTGTTTCTGTGTTTATGCCTGTTTGTGTTGTACATGAGCTTGGAGGATGAAATTTCATTCAGCTGTGCATCTTTTGTGGTATGGTTTGAATAACAATAAAGTTTTACTTGACTTGATTTTATAAAATGTCAGGATTTTTGCATTTCCCTCAGCAAGGGATACTCAAACCTCTCAAGATCAATTGCATGTGCATGAAGACAGCTTTTCTCCATGTAAAAGTCACCAATGAATCTTTGTAAATTTAATTCAGAGCAAAATGTACAACTGCCTTCTGATGCAGAATGCATGACTCCCACTGAGCGTTTGCTAATGGAAAAAACAAGCTAATATATTCACAGACTTGGCATTTTTCATGGCTTTCATCATTTTGTCTTATTTTTCAAACCTACTTGCTTACAGAAAAAAAATGCTTGTTTCTAGCTTAAGCCAAGGGCATTAATGTAGCCATCCACCCTTGTCAAAAATAAGAGAAAATATCTTCATTTTACATATTATAATTAGTGCACTTTTACACCCAACCCTTTCCCTAGCAGACCAAGATCACAGCATATTAGCATTAAACGTGATTTTGCCCACCATTTCTTTTATTGTTATGCTGCAAAGCCTGTATTAATTACAACTAAAAAGTGCTTGTTTACTTTATTATCTTTAACACATACAACAGTCACTGAAAAGACACCCCTCACATTTAAAAAAAATGACTACAGACTGCACAAAACATTTTTACTATATATATAACATGCAGTTTTTGTCATGAAATGTTTTACAAATGCTAATATGAACAAAAAAGTTTTATTTCATTACTTTTCCCCTTTAGTGTCTCTCTAAACATTAATAACATAGAATGGGGTATATGCTTTACAGTTCACCCCCAAGTTTAACAAGTCAACAAATGCTCATTATTTATCAACCATCTTTTCTTGCAAAGCCATATTTCGCAAATGTGATTGATACCTTATAGTCTCTCATTTGTTCACTAATTTTGGTGTTGCTGGTTTTCTTCCTGTTCATCACCATCTCCCAACACTAGACTCTGGTTCAAGTCCTAGGTCCTCCCGAGTCTTCTAATCAAAATGTTTGCCTATTTTCTGTCTTTCAAGCATTTTCCTTTGGAACATTGGGAAAGGTTTCACTGACAACGTCTCTGTATGAGCTTTATTGTCAGAAGAGTAGGAAGCAGAGTCCTTTTCTGTTTGCTCTTTCACTTTTTGTTGGATAAATTTTATTTCCTCCTTAGTCTGCTCTGCATCCAAAAATGCCTTTGATCCTCCAGGAAAAAATATTCTGAAGATAGCTGAATGCAGCAGCTTGAATCTTACACCTGCGCCTCGACATTCCCCGATTACTGTGATACATTTGCTTCTCTTTTGCCATGTGCACAGTGAATAATAATTTTTGACAAATACTCTGCTCTCTCCAGTTTTTAATACTTTTCCCTTCTGTCATAGTTTTGTCAGGATTAATACTCTTTACTGGCGTGATTGCATCCTAGCTAATACAGATCTTGGCTGCTTTTTCATGGCTAGGTTTGGAGCATGGAGTTGATGTGCCCTTTTCAAATAACAAATCCTGCTGTGGAATACCAGTCCAGTTTGCTTATCTGTGCTTTCATGAAATTGATGCAGTCTGTTCCTTCCAGTCTCTGGGTCAGGAACCTATCCCTCCAGCATGTTTTGTTCATTGTGATGACAAGGTTTAGATCCCTGGAGCGTGTGGCTCCTAGGGATTGGGTCCAACAGCTCAGGGTTTGACATGGCCTTGTATGTTAAGCAGAGATCACCTCTGAGTAGACGATATGCCACATAGTATAGCTGGAATTTTTTTAGACGGTCAGCATAGGACATCTGCTTTAAGCCTGTGATTTTTTTAGTGAGGTATTTCTGTAGCTTTTCCAGCTGTTGCAGATGTCTTGTGAGGTACATACCAAATGGCAGATATTTTGTTCCAGGGCTGATGCCATTAGTTATGTGCTGAGTTGACATTCCTAATTAAAACTGTAATCATTCCCAGAAGATGTTAAAGCAGTGCTTCTACATGCTACTTTGAATAAAGACTACAATTTTGTCCCCCTTCTGCTGACATCATAAAAATTGGAAGAAAGGGGTAATATTATGCAGGGGTTCACTCAACTTTTTCTTTCTCCTGTTCCAAAATATCTAAGAAACTACCCCTCCAGACTAGCCCCTTTCTACGACAAAAGGTGTCCACTTGGGAGAAAAGCATAAAAAAAAAAAAAAGAAAGAAAAATTCAAGGAAAAAAATGAAAAGACAAGCCTAAGTTTGATTTCAGTGGATCCAAGGGTCCCTTTTCAGATAAATCCACTCCACCCGATCTTGACCTTCTTCTCTTCAATCTTTCAAAAAAAAAAAACTTTATCTCAGTCTTCTACTCTGGAAGGTGGAAACAACAGATTCTTGGATTTTAAAAATATTTCTTAAAGACTAGACACTACAGTGTTTTCCTGGTTAGGTTTCAACTCTATAGGTGTTTTAAACCAACAGCACGTGATTTCTGGAGTCATTACAGACTTTTTATTAGAGTATAAAGGAACCTGTTCTTCCCCATCCAAAAAGAAAATGTTTCTATTCCAGTTTTTTTCTTAGCCCATTAAAAATATTGTACTTGGGGAAACCAATCCTGCATCTTTTCTGTCCTAAACACATTTTTCACCATTACAGAATTCAAGATAACAGGTTGTAAAATCCTCTCCCTTTGATTTTTCAAAAAAAAAAAAAAATTCTTGGGTTACCTTGGACTTCAAAATGCTTACCTGCACATTCATCCCCTTTACAGGAAAAGTATAAAATTCTGTGACTTAAAAACATTTTGTTTACTGCTTTGTCTTTTGGATTTCCAGTGCTCTGTGTGTGTTCATGAAGTGTATAACCCTTGTCTTAGCATTCTGCAGGCTCCAAGTTGTTCACACATACCCTTTCCTGGATGAGTTTCTCATTCAAGCCACTTCCCTTCACAAAATTCTACAAGGCTTGCAGTCCACTACCAATCTGTTTCAGAACCTAGGTTTCACTGTGAATTAAAAAAAAAAAAAAACATCTTTTTTCCTGCCATTCTGTGTTGTTGATAGGTTGCTTTCTTAAAATGTCCTCATGATAGCCTTTCTTCCTTTAGACAAGATTCAAATCTTAACAAATTCCATTCTTTCCTTGACCGATCTTTACTTGACCTCAGCAAGAGCGATTCTGAGAGCCTTGAGATACATGGTATATACCATACAGGTGCCAGACTGCACATGGGGAAAATTCATTAGTGCCTAAAGTCTGTATGAACACAGCAGTGCCATCACTTGTCATTCTTGAGTTCTTTGTTACCATTTGTGAAGAACAAATTGCATTCATGGATCATTCAAATAAAGGCAAATCTAGGATTACCCATTGTAATTCCTCCTACTCTACAAAATATTTTCAAAGATGATTTGGAAAGGAGGGAGGGCTTGTTCAAAAGTTTTCTAAGTACAGTAACTTTAAATAAAAAAGGAAAGAAGGGAGCATATAAACATAATTAAATGAAAGCATTAATTCTTGCCCTTTAGTCTCTTCACCATCTTTGGTCTTTAGAAACACTTCAGGTTCCGAGAGACAATATCACTGTAATGGTGGTATATCAACAAACAAGGGGGGACACAGTTTTACCCCTCAGGCAGGCCAGCAGTGATGGTGTAGGATATTGCTTTTTCTTCAGAGTCTACATTTTATCAAAACAGAGTAGTAGGCAGATTACATGAACAGATCAGTGGCAAATCCTCAGTAATGGATGTTGGGCAGAGGTGGTTTTACAGATTATCCACCAGAGGAGAACTCCAGAGACAGATCAATTTGCCTCCATTCAGAACCATCAACTCAAAATGTTTTGTTCCAAGACCCCTTACAAGGAATCCTGGACAACAGATGCCTTTTCCTTCCCGAGGAAAGAGACATTTCTGTATGGTTCCCCTTTTGTCTTATTGAGAAGGTGGTCCTGAAGATTCAGAAGGAAAATCCCCAAATTCTCCTCATGAACCCCCTTTTGGCCCCAACAGCATTGGTTCTCCCTTCTTTTCCACTTAGCCAAAGGCAGTCACCACACATTATCTCTCAGGATGGATTTACTGACACAGCAGAATGGTTGTATAATTCACCCAAAGCTGAAGAGACTCAGTCTCATAGTATAGATAATAAACTTAATTCCTTTTAGTCACCTTTATTCAGAAGACATGCTACAGGTAATAAAGGAGGATAGAAAACCTGCAACTAGAAAATCATATTGGAAATATTTTTTTGTTTGATGCTATAAAAGAGGATTTATCATGTCACTGCTGCTGTTTTGCTGTTCACTTCATAAGCTTTGGGCCTGACTTAATGGGATGTAAGAGTCAAGCCATATATTTGGCTTGGCTTGATTATGCTTCAAAAATCCTAGGCTTCCCCACCTCTATGAAGATCTAATATTGTGGTAAGTACATTTTTTTTCATCCTGCTCTCCCTTTTTGGCCACCTAAAATACTTATAATGCTTAAAAGAAGTATTTTTTTATAGCTGAGAAGTTTACTTTGCTTTGTTGAGTATATACTTTTCTGGCATCATCAACTATAATGAATTGGTACATCTGTGTTCAAAACTTTGTTGAAAACATAAGTAACAGTTGTAAAGTTCATGATTATAAATGGCACTGGATTTATTATTGAACTAAATTTGACTACACCTCTATGTGTGTTTTTGTGATTACTGCTCGAGTTTTACTTGTGTATAAATTTTCAGGAGGAGGCCATGACTGATAAAAGTATTCCATTACTCAGCAGTCACTTACTTATAAATGATTATACAGATTTATGACATTTTCATTACAAACATCATTCATTGCACTGAATTAATCTTATTGGGGTGCTGATGTATATGGGACCTTCGTCCCATTATTCTGTACTTAACTCCTTTGAAAAGAAAGAACTCAAGTACTGCATAACCTTCAGCTGTTCTTTTTAGGGGTTTAAGGCTTAATTTCTTTTCTTTTCCAGCAAAGATCAGTGATTTACTGTCTTCCACATACAAGACCATAAAGACAAAGCTGCCAATGACATTAAGGAGTATGTCATTGTACTTGGCAAACAAAGACACCGAGTTCATTCTCTTTAAACCAGTCAGGGTAAGAGGTGTTGTAAACATTTATTGAGGAACATTAACTGCTGATTTCTTAAAGATCTCCGTTTTCTGTACCTCAGTGATCACTTGTGATTTTTGAATTCTATCATGTAACACTGTAAGATAAAATGAAATTTCAAGTCATGCTTTTACTTAAAATGATGCTTTCCTTAACTGAATGTTCTTTTTTTTCCTTATTTATTTCAGAATACAAAGATAACACTTTTTCCTGAGAAATAATAGCTTTACTGCAGATGTTAATGCTTTTAAAATAAGTTTGAGTTTCACATAGATTTAGAATTGCATTAACTAGATACTAGTTACATTTATGCCCTTTATATGATAACAAATGTACAGGGAAAAGTATTGAGACATTTATGCAAGGAATGAAACAGTTTGTTAGAGCAGTCAGTGCATGCAAGCTTGCAGGGTATACTCAGATCATTTGAGTTCTGACAATTCTGTTGGATTTGTATGTTTGCTTGTAATGGGTATTCACTTCAAAAGAAAGGTAGTGATGTTAAGTTGTCAATCTCGCCTTCATTCTTGCTTGATGGGTTCGGAGCCGATCCTCGGCTCCGACTCGGCACTTGCTAAGCTCGAGAGTCACTTTTACCAGCTCGAGGCAGCCCCATATCCCATGATGCAAGGCGGTAAGTACCCAGATCTCGTTTGCCGCTTTGCTGATGAGGTCCTCCTTTTACCAGCTCCTGGTAAGTGTTTAATATTACTAAACTTTTAGCCCCCAATCAGAAAAAATTTCTATTTTCTTTAAAATTCTACCTTTATAGATAATTGTCAGGCTTTTTCTGACTAACTTTATTTTTCCTTCTTTACTTTTTTAGTCAGGCCTTTAATCCCTCCCATCCCCCCCCCCCCTTGTCAGGGTGTGTGTGTGAGAGTTTTTACTTTTCAGTTCTTTAACTTTAGTTTCTCTGGTTCGGGACTGTGTGTGTAGTGTTTGTGAAAGCACCATGTCTAAAGATCAGAGGGTCTCAGGCTTCAAGAAGTGTGACTCGTGCTGTCAGAAGATGTCTCTGACAGACGGTCACATTTCTTGTATATACTGCCTGGGACCTCTCCACCTGCAGGACTCCTGTGCAATTTGTCATTCTTTTAGCCAGAGAGTCCTGCAGGAAAGGAGAAACAAACTCATTTTAAGAGGACTTCTTAAACCGGAGGGCTCCCCGGCAAAATCGGCTCCGGGTAAGCCCTCAAAGACTACCAAGGCCCAGGCTTCTGTACCTAAGCCTTCGGCCTTGGCTCCGACTCCTTCGGAGTCGAGATCAGCTCTGGCTGGAGCCGATCTTAGCTTGGAGAAATCTTCGGCACCGATGGCTATCGGTGCCGATACTGTGAAGGTCACTTTGGTGTCAGCTCCGACTGGCTCCGAAATCCATGTGGCTCGGGCTTCGGTGTCGGCGCTGACCGGCTCCGACACCATGATCTCTTTGCCTGTATCGGCTCCGGCCGGAGCCGATACATCTATACCTACACTCGGAGCCGAAAAGTTATCGGCTCCGTCTGGATCCATGGTTTCATCGGCTCCGATGGTTCCTTCGAGGAAGAGGTCCAGGTCTCCCTCTTTGGAACCGATACTGTCGGCTCCGACCTCACCTCTTCTTTCAGAGCGGAGCCATCGGAGCCGATCATCTAGATCTTCCAGGTTGTCAGACCATGATTTAGAGAGGGTGGTAAGCAGATTATTAAAATCACAGCACTAGCCCAAATGCTTCATAGTCCGTCTCAACAGACGACTATCAGTCCACACCCTCAAGTTCCTCCTTCGACTCTACCCCAGAGTTTGGAGCTGGAGTCTATGGGAATAGTTACTGCTATGGCTGAGGGCCAGATACCCCCCCCCCTTCTGCGCCTTCAGCATCTACTCTTATCTCCTCCTCGAGACCTTCCTTGGAGGGATTCGGTGGCCGGGCTTCCCTGGTCTGCTCCGAGGGAGTGAGTGGCATCGGACCCTTGTCCGACCCCGCTCTTCCCCTTGGAGCTTCGGCCTTGGTGAGCTCGGCTCCGACATCTGCCTCTGAACCTTCCCTTTCGGTGGGCCCGGGAGTCCCAGCTTCTTCGGAATGGGTTATCTCGGACCTCCCTGGGAGGGGAGCCTTCGAGGTGATGAGGAGTGTGCTGGCCCCTGGGCTCAGTCAGCAGTCTATTCCTTTAGCTCCTCCCTCTACGGTGCCTGTTGATATCTCTTCCCGCTCTCTTGCTCCCGGACCGAGAGATCCACCGCCTCAGGTTTCCCCATTGGGAGGAACCCCCTCTTCCGAGGATTCTCCTGATCCGTCAGGAGGTCCTCCGCGCAAGAGGACTTGTAAGAGGAAGCACCTAGACTCCCCTGAGTCTACTACTTCGGATACCGACTTAGATGAGTCGGAGGGGTCCCCAAGATCCCCCTCTGAGGATGTCTCCTTTTCAGACATCCTAGAACTCCTGAAACAGAGGGGAAACTGGCCCACCATAAATCCCTCCAATGATGAGTCGGTATACCTAGAGGCGTTTGGTTCTCGGCCCTCCACCTCCTGGGTGTCTCCGCCTTTTGACCCCCTCGTGCAGGTAATTGCTCAAAAAGCTTGGGCTTCTACTGATTCCGTAGAGCCAGTTCCCAGGAGGCCTTCTAAATTTATTACAGCCCCTTCCGAACAGCAATTCCTTACAAAAGGTGTCCCGGTTGATGCCATGGTGGTGGCGGCCGCCACTAAGAAGGAACTTGCAGATCCTTCCGTACCAGTCCATCCTCCTAACAAGGATTCCAGGACCATGGACAGGTATGGTAAGCGGATGTTTTTCTCAGCGACTTTTGCCATGCATTCGCTGAACTATTTGTGTCACTTCACCAGACTCCAAAGAGACATCCTTAAGGAACTAGGTGAAGTAGTACAGGATCCTGCAGCTCCAGGGGCACAAGACAAGATTGCTTCTCAGCTAGGAATCCTTAACTCCATAACCAACTCCTCCATGCGGCTGATTTCATATGCAGCAGATGGAGCGAGTAGAGCCGCAGGCACGGGAGTGGCTCTGAGACGTCAATCCTGGATGCAGCTCTGTAATTTTGCAGATCCCTTCAAGGCGTCCTTCACAAACTCTCCCTTTGATGGATCAACTTTGTTTGGTCCTCAAGTGAAGGATACATTGACCAGGTGTGAGCAGGACGGCAAGACTCTTTCTGCCGTAGGGGTCCATTTTTCCACCCCTTCTAGACCTTACCCCAAAGGACAGAAGGGTGGAAAGATGTGGTTCCGCAAATCCCAAGGAGTCATGCCGGATACACGTGGTCAGTTTACCCCTAGAGGCAGAGGGGGTAATAATAACAGACGCCGCCCTAGAGGCAGAGGGGGTCCACAAAACCAGGGAAGCAGAGAGTCTCTCTCTGACAAGCCCTTCCAGCATCCCTGAGGTGTTGCCCGACTGTCCATCCTTGGAGGCAGTCGGGGGAAGATTATCGCTGTACCCACAAGCCTGGCTTTCCCTCTCACAAGACAGATGGGTACAGTCGATCATATCCGAGGGTTACAAAATTCCTTTCGAGGAAAGTCCCTTCACTCACAAAAATTCCCTTCCAGATGTGCCACCCGGTCTAAGGGAAATCGCAAAGTTAGAAGTATCAAAGCTTCTACACAAAAGAGCCATTCAGCCAGTTACAACAGACCATTCAGAGCCCGGAATCTACTCAAGGTTCTTTTTGGTCCCCAAAAAGACGGGAGATTGGAGACCAATATTGGATCTCAGCAGACTCAACAAGTCTGTGAAAAAGACGTGATTTCGAATGGTCACACTAACTGGATGTGCTCAATAGACCTTCAGGATGCGTACTATCACATAAAAATTCACAGATGCTCCAGAAGGTTTCTCCGCTTTCGGCTGGGGTCCAGTCACTTTCAGTTCAGAGCCCTGCCCTTTGGTCTCACTACAGCCCCCTGAGTGTTCACCAAATGTATGGCAGTGGTCACGGCTCACCTGAGACGTCAAGGATTCCAGGTGTTTCCGTATCTCGACGACTGGCTCCTTTCAGCCACCACCAGGCATCAACTTCTCCAAGCCATGGATTACACCCTAAATCTCTGCACTCAGTTAGGAATTTCGATCAACTACGAAAAATCCTCCTTGTTGCCCTGCCAATCTATTACTTTCATAGGCGCAAATTTAGACACTGTTCGGATGTCAGCAACCCTCACAGACCAAAGAATCTCAGATATCCAAAGTCATGTGCGGATCATCCTTGCCAGCGAAAAGGTGCAAGTCAGACTGGTCCTGAAAGTATTGGGCCTCATGGCAGTGGCCATTACCCTTCTTCCCTTGGCCCGCTTCTACATGCGTCTTCTTCAATGGATGTTGTTCACCCAGTGGTCTTACCAACAACTTCCCATGCGTCACAAAATCCTGGTTACACAAGCTTGCAAAAACCATCTATCCTGGTGGATTTCTTCTCCCCAGATTCATCAGGGCAGACCCTTTGTATCCCCGGCCCCGGTAGCCACAGTCACTACGGACGCCTCCCTGATCAGGTGGGGGGGGGGTCATTATCAGGGCAGGATGGTTCATGGGACGTGGCAACCGTTCGAATACCACCTGCACATAAATGTCCTAGAGATGAGAGCAGTGCTTTTAATGTTGCAAGCCCTCAACGACTTTCTTCCCTTGGGAACAATTGCAGTTCACACGGACAACATGTCTGTAGTATGGTATATCAACAAGCAGGGTGGAACCAAGTCCTACCCCTTGTGTCGAGAAGCTCTCAGACTTTGGCAATGGGCGATCTCCTCTCATCGGTTTCTGGTAGCAACGCATATCCCTGGGAAAACCAACATTTTAGCGGACAGATTGAGCAGAGCTATTCTCATGCCTCATGAGTGGTCTCTCAAACAATCTATAGTGGAGGAGATTTTTCTAGAATGGGGCCGCCCATGTTGCGATCTTTTTGCTACTCCCCAAAACAGCAAATGCCCAGACTTCTTCTCTCTCTTCCCACTGCCAGGCCACCCCCCCAGAGACGCTCTTACCCAGGATTGGCCCCAGGGACTTCTTTATGCCTTTCCTCCCTTTCCCTTGATTCCACAAGTATTCCAGAAAGCCACCGTTTTGAGAGCCAAACTGATTCTCATTGCCCCCTATTGGCCTCGACAAATTTGGTTTCCGTTCCTCCATCGTCACCTGTTGGTGCAGCCGTGGCATCTGGACCCAGTGCCAGACCTTCTGATTCACCAATCGGGTCAGCTGCATCGGTCTATTCCTTCTCTCAACCTCACAGCTTGGTTGCTCCACTTCCTTCCTTAGCTAGGCTTCCTATGATCTCTAACCCGGTTAGGGATATCATAGTGGCTTCCCTTAAATCCTCTACTAGAAGGATTTATACCAGCAAGTGGAAACGCTTCTCTTGTTGGGCAAAATCTAAGAATATAGTTCCCTTTACTGCCCCTGTTCATGCAGTTTTGGATTTTTTAGCAGAAATCTTTCACTCGGGCTCTTCATCTTCCACGGTCAAAGTTCAGTTGGCTGCTATCTCGAACTTTCATGTCGGGTTTGCAGATCACAACATTATGTCCCACAGGCTTTGTAGAGCCTTTCTAAAAGGGATTTTTCTCCTTAAACCTCCTGTCAGGAGTCCTCCTCCTCAATGGGACCTAAATCTAGTGCTGACATCCTTAATTCTTCCTCCCTTCGATCCAGCTGTTTCATGTTCACTGAAGTTTCTTTCTTGGAAAACACTCTTCCTTGTCGCTATTACCTCGGCCAGGAGAGTGTCAGAACTTCATGCTCTTTCTGTTCGTCCCCCTTATTTGGTCTTCCACAAGGACAGGGTATCCTTGAGAACTAATCCATCCTTTTTGCCTAAGGTGGCTTCGAAAACTAATTTGAACCAAGCTATTGATCTCCCTGTATTTTTCCCTAATTACTCCAACAGATCGGAGCAAAAATTACATTATCTTGATGTTCACCGCCAACTCAGATATTATTTGGACAGAACAAAACAATTCAGAAAATCCGATCAGCTCTTTCTTTCTTATGCTGAAAATAAAAAAGGCCTTCCTGTTTCCAAAGTGACCTTATCTAGATGGCTTTCTTCCACCATCTCCGAAATCTATCAGCTCAGGGGCAAACAGCTGTGCTCAAAACCAAAAGCGCATTCCACCAGAAGTTTAGCCACTTCCACAGCCGTTCAGGCTAGACTCCCTTTAGACACTATTTGTGCAGCAGCCACTTGGGCCACTCCTCATACCTTTGCTTCTCATTATAAATTGGATTTGGCCTCCAGGGATAGAGCCAGTTTTGGTTCTACGGTTCTCAAGAGTCTGTTCCATTGAGCCACCCAGGATAGAGGTGCTAGGGACGCGGTCCCATCAAGCAAGAATGAAGGCAAGATTGACAACTTAACATTGAGAAGTTATGTACCTACCATAATGTTCCATGTTAGTTGTCTTCTCTCGCCTTCTTTCTTGCGACCCTCCCTCCTACCCCCTTGCCTGGACAGAGCTTGATCTCCCTTGTTTGGAAGATTACTTCTTTAGGCACCAGTTAGTTACCTGGTTCCCATTACAGCCCTTATTTAGGCTAGTTGTTTTCTTTCCTTCAGTGGAAAGTTTTTTGTGCTAGGTGTTTCTCCCTATAGGTACAAACGAGATCTGGGTACTTACCGCCTTGCATCATGGGATATGGGGCTGCCTTGAGCTGGTAAAAGTGACTCTCGAGCTTAGCAAGTGCCGAGTCGGAGCCGAGGATCGGCTCCGAACCCATCAAGCAAGAAAGAAGGCGAGAGAAGACAACTAACATGGAACGTTATGGTAGGTACATAACTTCTCATTTGCACTTATCAAAATGTGTCTTGTCTACAACCTACTGTGTTATCACCATCAAACATCAAAGCATTGTCACATTTTCATCATATCTATCCTATTATATCTCATGTGTGTTTCTAATGTATCAAAGCATTAGTACCTTAATTGTAAAACTGAAGCATTATTTTCTAAGAAGTTGTAGTAGTTTAACATGGTCTGCACTTGTGATGTATCTTACTTCAGAATACTTAACTGCATACCCAGACAAAGCAAATAACCAGCATTCATAATTGAAAATGCAGATGCTTATGATCATTTGCAGAGCAGAAGCAATACTTTTTGCTGTTTCAATGTTACATTAATATATAATTAATGTATACTTTTCAATTTGAGTCAAAAATTCTGTTTCTCACAGTTCCACATTGGAATGGTCTCTTAAATGTGTTAAGGAAATTTCTATGGTAAATAATACTGAATCATATTAATTCATCCAAAGAACAGATAAAGTGAGTGTTCCACATTTTGAAGATGGACTATTGAGAGGAATGCACCAGCTTTTACTATTAATTATCTGTTGTGACAAATGCATACAGAAGTAACTTTTGGGTGACAACACATTAACTGCCATCTAAACAGTCTGTTGTTGTACTGCTGTCTGGTACCCTGAAACCACCATTTTGTCACAGTTTATTTTCATTCCTTATGCACATGGCATAAGAAATGCATTAGCTGTGATGCCTTGATTGAGAATGAGATACACTGCAAGCATGTTTGGTTTACTGTAAATAAGCATTTAATCTGATTTGTAACTATATATTGATTCTGCAACAAAACCCTTTCTTCTAGACGAGAAAAAATTATAGCATAACCTTGCTGACATGTCACATTTCCAATAAAGCTATTTTGTTTTTATTTTTACAGTTGATGACAATTTCATTTTTTTATGTTGCTGTCTGCATTATCACTGTAATTGCTGCTTGCTTGAAACAAGTTTTGCAGTTTTCTCCACAGTTTATAGATAGGGTTGCCATCTTTTCAAATGCCCAAAGTGGGACATTTGTTGTAGAAATGAGAAATTTTGCAGGACAAAACATACCCATGGCAAGTGCAAAGGACAGAACTTCACTTTTTTGCCAAAATAAAAGCTTATTCATGTAGTGTTTAAGTTGTATATGCTATTTATTGTAGTATTTAGGTGATTCAGATGCAAAATGACTGTTTTATCCAACTAAGAAAAATTAGGAACATTTTTTGTGCTAACAGCTCAGGACATTTGCCATTTTTTATTTATACCCTATATATATATATATATATATATATATATATATATATATATAGAGAGAGAGAGAGAGAGACATTTTTAGGTATGGCCACTCTTCTGTGTTACAATTAGTTAAGTTATCAGAGCTTTGAATTTTTCCTTTTCCCAGTTCAATTTGTGATGTTATTATCATTACTTTTATCTAAAAATTGAACTCGTAGCTTTTGCATTCTTGCCTTTCAGAACAGTATGAGTACACTTCTTGTGAACACTCAAGACAAGTTATCTATTTGAAGTGAAAACGTTATTCCACAAAAATGATATAAAATGTCAGTAATACTTCAAGCCTTGTTACACAAAGGTGTTGTACGATTTGTGATTTCTGATGTAATATGAACATTGATTTTGCATGTTTTTTTTTGTTTTTGAAACCAGAACAATATTCAGCAGATGTTCCAGAGGATCCACATCATGTTACAGGAGGAATTCAGCAGTGAAGATCTGCAGATTATAGCTTGCCCATCTATGGATCAGGTAGGAAACCACTGTTACAGTTCTTCTTCTTTCTCAAATTTCTCATACGATGCAGTCTGACTTTGAAGGATCTCTTTAATGGGCAACTATTAGGATTGCTTCTTTTGATGTCACCAGCTCAGCACAATTCTGAAAATGATATACCGTGTGTGCACTGGGGTACACATTTCCTTGTGGTGGACATACTTATCCCTCATGCTTTCAGTTCTTTTCTGCCGACATACAGTTTATATCTTGATCCTAATGTACATATTGAAAAGTTCTCTTCTATATCGCTTAAAATAAAAACAACATCTAAGTGGTTTGAAATTGATAGATTATAAGGACCTGCTAAAATGTTCTTTATACTGTTTTGGTGAGGTGCGGGATGTGAAAGACTGTCACAAGTGCCAGTGGTAAATTCCAGCCAGCTACAGGAGATGACGAGAAGCTTGAGGCCTTCACCACAGCACATAAGATGGTAGCTTTAGAGTGTAGCTACAGCAAGGACAGGCAAGATGGGACTTCAAATTAAGTTGTATCACTGCAAAATGGATGGAAGCAGGTCAGGATCTGGAAGTTAGTCATCAGCCAAAGTCTTCATTAAAGTGGCCCTTTCATGAGATGGCCTGTTCTTCTCACAAGTCATGAGCTTTCCTTCAGACTGACAGGAATTGACCTTGTACCTTTCTGCTGTTAACAAGAGGAGTGGAAATGCTGCACCTGAGCAAGACAGTCTTGAGGAACCCATCCCAGAGTATCACCTCTTGAGTTCTGATATGGACCATGTGGAGCTTGGCCTTGCCCAGTGTGCTTGTGGCAAATAAACCCCTGAATCCCCAGTGAAGGCTTAGTGGTAAACTTTTTGATTAGGAAGGATACTCCTCTGTCCTTCCCAAAGCCATATAAAACTCACCAGATAGAAATGAGGCAACTACCATAGATCTTCCTTTGCCAGGTGGGTCCATGGCTCATATTTTAAATGTGCAGTCAGTATTTATCTGATGGTACCTCTCCTTGTAAGTGCAGGAGTGCAACCGTATGGATTTTGGTTTTATGCCAATTCCACACAGATGTCTTATGCCCAGGCTTCATTTCCCATGTACACACTGTACCATGTTTTTGGATCCAGTCACCTGACTCCCAATGTCTTTTTACTCCAGCTGAGCTTAGGCCAAATCCTGCTGGAGCTAGAAGAAAAGTTTCTGTTGCCCATCAGTTTTCATGTGGAAGCAGATTCTTGGGTTTCTGAGACATTCATAATAATTCAGGAATTAATTATATCATATAATTGAATGCAGATGTCAGTCACCTGGCTTGATCTTTTTAGCTGTTACACGCCAGAAAGGACTGTCAGATTCATTCTCAAACAGTGGCTTTTACAGAGGGAGCCTGGCTGTAAAATAAATAGTACAATTTGAACCTTAAGCATTTTGCCAAAAATGAAGGGTTGATCAGTTTGCTTTGGTAGTTCATTAGTCACTCATTCAGTTTTTAGCGATAAGAAGAGCCATTTATATTTTTCTTTCTTTCTTTTTTAATACAAATATATTGTGTATGCCGTTACGCTCTTTCTGATGATGCCCCAAGAGAAAATTACCAACAAAGAGTCTTGTAGGTATTAGATGCCTTTAAAAATGTTCACCTTCATTGTCTTTTCTGTATAGTAAAATGTCAAACATCATTCTGAACATTAGTTCACAAAGCTTTATCTTTAGGTCTTAGTTGAACCTAGAACTTTAAAATTCCTTTTAGATCATAAAAATATGGATGCTTTTACTCCTTTCCCTTGTCATTCTGTTAATAATCTGAGGCTGAGGTTAAACATCTAATTAAAGACAATTCTTCCAAAAAAGAGGAGGAGAAGCAAAGGGAGTTTCCCTTTCTAACTGTTGAGTATACATTAGGTGTGTTACAAGGCTGGTCATCTGTAACCTAGCAGCCCTGACCTCTTAAGAGCAGCAGCTTAAAGTTTCAGGAGTGTTTTACATTTTATACAACAATCCTGTGCTTGACATTGCTGAGACTGACCTAGTTGCTTCTAAGAGTTATGAGAAAGTAGCATCATTAAATTGTTTACCAAAAGAAAGATAGAGAGAGGAATCCTTAACAAGTATGGTAAGCGGGTATACACTTGAGCTACCCTAGGCATTAGGACTGTAACTTACAATAATAGTACAGCATCAGCAATAGGTTTGATGTAAAAAAGACTGATAGCTTAGCTTTTGACTTTCTTAATTGTACTATGTGGGAGAAATCATTGCAATTGGTACAGAGAGCTCATAATTGCTACACACTATGAGCCATTGGTTCTTGTATATTTGGTGCTGATTTTATGGCTGGAGCTGCTGCTACTTGTAGTATTTAATATTGTGTTATTGTGACATTTGTTATGCTGTCACAGCGCATATTGGTTCTTTCTGTTCTGTCACCCTTCCCAAAATACATTGAAAGAAGAGAAGTGTCTGATCAGTCCACTTTTTCCGAAATGTTCCAGAAATTTTCTTAACGAACCCTGGCCTTTTTGATATAAACGACTATACTACTGGCAAAAAGGCAGTATCCAAAGGTACAGCAGAACTGAAAGTCTGGCTACTACTATAATCAAAAGGGAGCCTCCCACAGTAATAGAGCCTAGAGAAACCATCAGTGACTGTATTCCCCGTTATCTTTTTTTCAATTTGTTCTACCCCTTAGAAGGAAGATTTACCAATTTTCAGCTCACTGTCTTCAGCAGGTTATACCACAGAATTTTGTTCAGCACCTGTTTATGTGCCTCTTCCAGGTGCTGTAAAAGATTAGATGTAGTTAGCACTGTCTTGAATTCATCAGCTACTGGGGAGTCATGCAGTGCAGTCAGTACATTTGGTAGTGCAATGAAAAGGTTTCTGTTCAAGATCCTTCTACTGTTAAAACAAGGAAATACAGTGAAGACGGCTTTAGCAGAATGAAGTAGTTCAAGATGTTGATGCTGAAAATAGCTCCCTTTTTTGATGAGCAAAGATATGCAGGATACCTTTCACATATCTGCTTAGACTCTCCCAGGCAGTTTTTAAGATTTATTGAGAAGGATTTCAATCACTAAAGAACTTCCATGCCATTTGGCCCTTTTGCTTTGCACAGTGTTTTCTTCAAATGCCATGCTCCCAAGTATTTGCTCAGCCTAGACTTACAAGAGTTCATGTCTACCCTTATCTGGATGATTACCTGATTCTGGCCAGCACACATCAGAGTTTACATGTTGCAGTTAAGGAGACTTTACGTTACTTAAATAATTTATACATTTGTCTGCATCTTCAGAAATCAGATCTGTACCACTCCTAAATGAAGTGATCAAAATGCAGAGCTTTGATTGCAAGGGCATTTGTCATGGCACTGGGCTACATGTTCTCCTATTACCTCATTTATTTATTTAACATTTGTTTATCTGGAAAGTCCGACTAGACACAGATCCGTTTTCAGCAGAGACCCAGGGAGAAAAGCTCCAACAATATGAAAAACAAACATTATACCACAAGAAAATTACAGCTCACATTATATTACATGAATTAATATAATTAATTTATATTTTAATATAATTAATATTAATTAATATAATTAATATTATTATTGTATTACATGATCTACAATTTTAAGATTGCTTGTGAGGAAGATGCAGTGATATTTGTTCAGTGCAACAGGAGTATGTCCTTCCTTTGATACCTACCTTTGTAAGGGTGTTTCAGTGGTGGCTCAGTCAGACTATTGTAAACCACTGCATTTTGTTCCTCCTACTTAACTGTAAACTATAAATAGACTTATTGGTCTATATTTGAAAGGTCCATCTCCATGACCTTAAGTACAAGGAGATGGACCACAGCATTCACATCAAATCTAAGACCAAGAATAAAGCAGATTGTCATGGACAGCACTGCAGTGTGGCAGCAAGCAGTGTGTCCCATTCCAAACCCCATCACAGACTGGCCATGAACCAGCAAACGAGTGTGGGAGCAGTCAGTTTAGTTCAACTTGCCATGTCAAGCTACTTACATTCTAAGTAAGAAAACCACTCTGATAGACACCATAAGCAGGGAAATCTCAGTTTCCTACATTTGAAAAGTGAGCATATAGACTTCCTCCTTGCTTGGAGTTTTTTTTTTTTTGGTAGTAGTCATCTCAGCTCTATATATTTCTGAACTGCAGGTGTACATTTTAAAAGGACTCTATACCATTTCTCATAAGGACAGGACAGGACAACTTTCAGGACAAATCTTAGCCAAAAGAGGTCTCCAAAAATTGTTTGAACTAGTCTATTCAGTTGTGTGCCGCCTTTCTTAAACCGAAGAACATAAGCATAACTATTTTGCATGCTAAGGATATACACAAATAAGCATAACTTTCCACTTCTGTGTGCAGTAAATCTGGGCAAAGACAAAATAATGGGGAGCAAAGTTTCAAAATCGGGCACAAGTTGTATATGTTCATTTTAACTTAGAAAATTGCTTTAGTAGCAGGTTTTGCATCAACATGGATTTTTCTAAAGGATATGAAGTCTGAAACTCAAATCCAACCATCCATCCACAACTCCTTTTTCCCATTTTTGCACATGGGGTCAGGGTGTCACTTCAAAAGTGACAATCATTTAGAGCCAAAGTTTACACCGCCAGGTGGCCAGCCCTGCTACTGTAGTTCTTCCACAACACACACTCACACCTCTGGCCAATTTAGTGTGTCCAGTCCGCCTACTTTGTCTTTGGAATGTGGGAGGGGAAACTCAAATGCATGTCATTATTTAGTGTCTTTGATCCTGAATGATTTGTCAGAAAAGAACGCACATTTTATGATGAACTGACCAAAAATATGAGACAAATATCTGGGCATTGTACAAAAATCTGGACAGTTGTGAAGTATGAAAACTAGTTATACCACATTGAGAAAAATAAATCAACCAAGACATCAGGGGCTTACCTTAAGTGCCAAGAAATATACTGTAGTTTCCTTGGCAAATACACCATCACTTATCATGTGGATAATATTCCATAATGTACAAAAAGAATGCAGACGTTCTTGATTTAGAGGTGTACTAAATAATTCTTGAGTTCAGTTAAATTTTTTCTAAAATTCTTTATTGATGGTAATTACGATATTCCTTTCAACAAGTTTCTGTTCGCCATTTCTTGTTATTGTTGTGTATATTGGAAACGTTTGTTTTCCTTTGTGCAGTCTTTGTCTTGTATAATTGTAGTTGGGAAGTAGGTTCATAGGTGTTTACTAGGCTGACAACTACAAGGGCCTTTTTAAGCCTAGCCATGCATCTCAAATCTCTGACAAGATCTGGTACCCTTGATAAGCGTAACCAGGTGCTTGGGAAGTGAAACATTTACAAGCAGGGACCTGGGAGATGAATCATTTACAGACTGCCTGCGTCCAGTAGAGACATAGGTGCTAAACCAAGGATGAGTTTCGTGTTCCCCATCCAGTTGTTCAAGTTGCACTTGAATTGAGTTAGGGAGGAAGTCTGCTTCACATGGATGGGGAGCCTGTTCCAGAGTAGTCTCTGGGATACATACCTTTCTCTCCAGCAGATCCTGTTTGTATTACAGGCAAGGTTCAAGTCTTTAGAATGGGTAATTATGGTGCTGTTTGTTTTGCAAGAGGTCCGTCAGAGTGGAGGTCTGACAGTGCCTTGTATGCCATGCATAAAGCTCCCCTCAACAGCCCATAGGAGGCAGGGATAGGGCCTTGAAGTGGTCTGCATATGACATGCAACTTATGTCCTGTATTCTTTTAATAAGGAACCTCTTTGTTTGTTCCAGTTGTTTGATATGCCTGGATAGATGCATACCAAAGGGGGCATTGCATTGTACTCAGTGTAGCTTTGATGAATGTTGATTACACTTGAACAATTAATTCCTTGACCTAGATGCCATACCTTTGTTTATATGTTGCACAACATAGAATAACTTCCTCACTACTGTAGACATGTGATGATCAAATGCTAGATTACAGTCTGTGGGTGTCACCAAGTCCCTGACTACTGGGTCAACTCCTAGGGGGTGTGTTGTCAATATGATAGTTACTAAGGGTGGATGACTTTCTGAAGTATACTATTATGCATTTCTTGGCATTTAGTTTTAGTCCATGGCTCTGGCACCAGTTATTTGTCTGTGTCATACCTTCCTGGAGAACATTTGTGTCAGTGGGTGATTTAGTGACAGCTCCTAATTTGCAGTCATTTGCAAATTTAGTCAGCCAGAGGCCATTGACGATGGCCTTGACTTCAGAGAAGTAAATGCCAAAAAGGAGCAGTCCCAGAACCGATCCCTGAGGGACTTCACTTGTGACTGGCCTCTTTCCGGAGGTGGACTCCCCAATTCTAACTTTCTGGGTCCTGTCTGTGACCCAGTTGGCTATCCACTGGGTGACATAAGGGTATATACCTAACCTCTTAAGTTTGTTAACAATGCCAGAGTGAGGGATTGTGACAAATTCCTTCACTTGGTCCAGGTAGGCAGTGTGAACCATTTTGCCCTCATCCATTGCTTTGATGACCTTCTCAAAGAAGTCCACCAGTTTGAGTTGGCATGACCTGCCCTTGATTAAACCAGATTGGGTTGAGTCCAGTGTCTGGAAGTCCCTGTGTCATTATTAACCATTTCCATGATAATTCTTTCCATGACTTTGCATATGAGACTAGTGAGACTTATGGGTCTGTAGGTTACCTACCTTTGTGCGGAAGGAGGAGTGTTGCTTTTCTCCATTCATGTGACACAAAGCCTGTTTGGAGGCTACAGTTAAATAGCATTTTCAGAAGGCCTGATAGATCATGATCTGAAGTAGTTGACTTCATTTGATCTTCAACCTGTGGGTTTATGGATCCGAATCAGATCTGAGACTGCCGCATCACTAGAACCTGATCAGAGCTCCAAGCTCCCCCCCTTACCCATAATGCCCCCATCTCCTTCCTTCCCTCAGATCTCGTTTGCCGCTGAAAAGCTACGCATCGTGGTCACCAAACTCCTAGCATTTTTCTTGGGTAAGTTATTTCCTTGCCAGGGTTAGTGTAGTTTCTTCCTATCCTCTCCCTTAAACCTCTCCTACCCACGCTGTGCGTTGGTGGTTGTTTAAAAAAAAAAGTTATTGCTGTAGTTCTTTCTCCCTTGACCTCTCCCTCCTTGCTGTGGCTGTGTGTGTGTGTGTGTGTGTGTGTGTGTGTGTGTGTGTGTGTGTGTGTGTGTGTGTGTGTGTGTGTGTGTGTGTCTGTGTGTGTGTGTGTGTGTGTGGGAGAGTGAGTGCCTGTGGGTGCGTGTTGTCTCCTATTATGGTTGAGACCCCCAAGCCAGTTTTTAGGAAGTGCACAGAGTATGGCCATAAGCTCTCCCCAACTCTGTGTGCATTGTGTTTGGGCGCGGTCCATTTGCTTACCTCCTGTCCTGTGTGGGCTTCAATTCCCAGGCCCTTAAGGACAGGAGGGCTAAGCTAGTGATGAAGGGTCTGCTTCCCTCATTGGGGACTGCCGTCCCCGTAATTGCGGCTTTGGCCAATACTACTTCTGCTTCTTCTCCTTCCCAGGCCTCTGGGACTCAAACTCCTGCCATAAGGTCTGGGGAAGGAGAGAAGCACAGAAAGGACAGACCCAGAAAGCAGTCTTCAGACCGCTCGGCCCCAGCAGGGCCTCCTGCAAAATCCAAGACCCCTCCTAGACCTAGTGTTCCTCTGCCCTAATCGCCCAGGTTCTCCCTGGAGCCAGAGGTATCTAGACCACCGCTCAGAGCTTCCCCTCATCGGCACTCCCAGCCGGAGTCAGTAGCTTCCTCCTCCCGATCCACCCGTAACCTTAGTGAGGCAGAGATGGACAGAATGATGTGGAAGTTCATCCCCACCCAGATCCAGATGGGAGTCTTGCCAGCCCCCTCTCCCTCTGGAAAGGGGTTTTCTCAGCCTTTCTTCACTAAATATAACTCCTTCTCCAATCCGATCATTGGTTTTGGAGTCCTTGGATCTGAGGACTCTCGGGGTCGGGGGGGTCGGCGCCGATGGTACCTTGTACCTCGATGCCAGCCATTGCCTTGAATGCGTCAGATCCAACCAGATCAGATTTGAGCTCTCAGAGCCCTAGCCTAGGTGTCAGATCCAAGAGGGTGTTGTTGGCACCGAGCTTGTCAGAGTGCAGCCAGCCCCTTAGCGTCTTGGCCCCGACTCCCCCATCAGGTACGATTGGAACGGCTCCCTTTGCCACCTCTCAGGAAGTCCATTCTCTATCGGCCTTCGATGTGGTGGAGAGGGCTCTCTCGAGTACTGCGAGACCCCTGCCCATCTCATCCATGGACTCCGCCCCAACTCCCTCTACTTTGGGTACAGCTCCAGCCTTCCTGCCATCTTGGGGACAGTCTGTGCAGAGTATGCCTCAGGAAAACCCGCCCACAGGTGCAGCAAGAAGTTTGCGAGCTCCTCCCAGAGAGTCCAACTGAGAAGATTCCTTGCAAATGGACGTGAAAAAGGAGGCACCTGGACTCCTCTCCTGAGTCACTCACTGACTACACTGACTTGGAGGAATAGGAAGGTTCCCCCCATCACCTCCCAAGGATGTCTGCTTTGGAGACATCATAGAACCCCTTCACCAGGGGGGGGGGTGTGGTCCGCCCAAAAAACAACCTCGGATGAGTCAGTGTTCCTTAGAGGCATTCAGCAAAGGCCCATCTACTTCCTGGGTGTCCCCTCCCGCAGAGCCACTTGTGGACCTCATTACATTATGGGCGTGGAAGGAGCCGGACACCGTGGAGCCCATTCCTGGACATCCCGATAAAGTGTTAAGCCCCCATCAGACAGGACTGGCTGGAGCAAGGGGTCCCCTGTGAATGCCATGGTGGTGGCCACCACCACCAAAAAAGAGCTTACGCAGGAGAGCTTTATGGTCCATCCTCCTGACCGGGAGTCCAGGACCATAGACCATGTAGGGAAGCGGGTGTATGCTTCAGCAACCTTTTCTATATGGTCGGTGAACTACATGGCACACATCATCCGACTGCAGCGAGACCTAGTAAAGGAGGTCACTGAGTTGTCCCTAGAGCATATATCAGCGGAAAGCAAGAAGGTGTTTTCCACACAGATGGTCACTCTAAAAGCCGTAGTGAACACGTCCATGCTTCTTCTCTCCAACCTTTTCTATAAGGTCGGTGAACTACATGACTCACATCATCCGACTGCAGCGAGACCTAGTAAAGGAGGTGACTGAGTTGTCCCTAGAGCCTATATCGCAGAAAGCAAGTAGGTGTTTTCCACACAGATGGTCACTCTAAAAGCGGTAGTGAACACGTCCATGCTTCTCTCCCATGCTATGGAGGGAGCCGCTAGGCTGGCCGGTTCTGACATTGACATGGGGTGTCACACCTAGCTCCCGTCTGTGTCAATTCTCGGAACCCTTCAAAGCATCCTTTGCGAATGCCCCATATGATGGTTCTTCCCTGTTTGGGAAAACAGTTCATCACACCTTGGTCCAGAGTGAGAAGGATGGGAAGGCACTGTCTGCCATCAGGATCCGCTTCTTGGCCCCTCAAAGATCCTTTTCAGGGAATCAGCGAGGGGACACAAAAGATGTGGTTCCAGAAATCTCAGTTTTCCCAGGACACTCAGGACTCACCTTTCCCCAGAGGCAGAGGGGGCTATGACAGACAGCACCCAAAAGGCAGAGGGTGTCCGAGGAATTTCAAATCTCGAGAATCTTTCTCGGACAGACCCATGCATCAGCCCTGAGGGGCTGCCTGACTGCTCATCTCTGGAGGCAGTCGGGGGGGGGGTCACCTTTCGCTACACCCAGCGGCATAGGAATCCGTAACATCAGACAGTTGGTATTGCAAATCATATCCAGAGGCTACTTCATCCCATTCACCAATACACCTCTCTCCCCAAAACACCTCCCAGACGTTCCATCCATGCAAAGGGTGGCAGCAGCACTAGAAACAGGCCAGCTGCTAAGAAAGCATCCAACCCGTCCCCCTAGACCAATCCAGATCGGGCATTTTTTCCAGGTTCTTTTTAGTGCCAAAGAAAATGAGGGACCTAAGACCCATTCTGGATCTATCCACCTTGAACCTATCTGTAGCCAAGGAGAAATTCTTGATGGTCACTCTTTCTATTCTGCCCTACCTGCAGAAAAAAAAAATTGGATGTGCTCAATCGACCTTCGAGATGTGTACTACCATATCAAGATGGGCAGGTGCTCCTGCAGGTTTCTCCACTGGGAGCCAATCATTATCAGTTCAGAACCTTCCCCTTTGGTCTCACCACAGCCCCCACGATGTTCACCAAAATGATGGTAGTTGTAGCAGCTCACCTGAGGCTTCAGGGAATTCAGGTCTATCCTTACCTGGATGATTGGCTCTTTGTGGCCCCCACCAGGCTTCTATTTTGCTGAGCCAGGGATTATTTCCTCTTATTAGCGAACAGTTTGGGCATCACCATCAGTATCAACAAATCTTCACTGAATCCAGTTCAGGTTCTAGAGTTCATTGGCGCTCGGCTGGACACTATCCAGATGAAAGTTTACATCACCCCAGATAGAGTGCACAGTGTCAGAGTTCATGTCTTGCCCATTTTCCAAACTCGTCTTCCTACAGCAGAGGCTGTTCTATGAGCGCTGGGGTCCATGGCGGCTACAATCATTCTCTTACCCCTTGCTCAACTTCACATGTGAATCCTTCAGTGGACACTGGCAGTACAATGGCCCCCATTAAATTTCTGTCTTTCTCATCCAGTCTGCATCTCTCGGGTTTGCAAGGACTCTCTTCAATGGTGGATTTTTCCCCGGATCTTGTCAGGGGATGTCCCTTTCTTCTACCCATTCCCAAAGCCACGGTGACCACGGATGCTTCCCAGCTGGGGGGGGGGGGGCATTGCTTGGGAAGGACTGTCCAAGGCACATGGTCCCCTTCCGAGACCAGTTTGTATATTAACATCCTAGAGATGAGGGTGGTGCTTCTAGCGTTGCAAGCTCTCCATGCCCATCTTTCTGTAGGGACTATTGCAATACAGATGGACAACACGTCAATGGTCTGGTATGTCAACAAACAAAGAGGAACCAGATCTTACCCCCCTTTGTCAAGAAGCCATGAGAGTGTGGGAATGGATGATTTCCACCAGCCATTTTCTGGTGGCAATGCACATTTCTGGATGGTCCAACATTCTAGTGGACAGGCTCAGCAGGACTATTCTGATGCCTTATGAGTGGTCTCTGAATCCTTCAGTAGCGGAGGAGATCTTTCTCAAGTGTGGTTGGCCTTGCTGTGATCTCTTCGCATCTCCTTACAATGCGAAATGCAGAGAGTTCTCTCTGAACCCCCCTCAGGGGGAAGTTCCCAGAGCCGCTCTGATACATGCTTGGCCTCCTGGTCTTCTTTATGCTTGGGCTCTGTTCGCTTTCATTTTGAAATTTCTACAGAAATCTCGCAGGCTGGGGAAAACAGTAATCCTTATTGCCCCATTCTGACCTCGTCAAGTCTGGTTCCCCTTTGGTCTCACCTAGTAGTTCCACCATGGATCTTGAATTTGGTTCCAGATCTCATTTTCCACCCCTTGGGAATCCCTCACCGAGATCTGGACAGCCTGAAGCTCACAGCTTGGCTGCTCCAGTTCCCTTGATTATTAGGACTCCCTGTTTATCCTCTTCATTGAAAACCATTTTGCTAGCAGCTCACAAATCTTCCACTCACAGACTGCATCGTAGTAAGTGGAAACTATTCTCTATATGGGCTTCTCAATGGGATTTATATCCCTTTACAGCTCCCATCCCAGCAGTCTTAGAGTTCTTGGCAGGGATTTTTCAACAAGGTGCCAGCTCTTCTACAGTTAAGGTACAACTGGCTGCTATTTCTAATTACCATGTGGGGGAGAGTATGTCTTCACTAGCCTCCTCTAGACCTCCCTTAAGGGTACCTTTCTTTTAAGGCCTCCAGTGAAGGATCCTACGCCCCCGTGGGATCTCACTTTTGTATTACAAGGTTTAGTCTCTCCTTTTGAGCTCGCAGCCTCAATAGACTTGCAGTACCTGTCCTGGAAGACTGCCTTTTTGGTGGCTATTACGGAGAGTGTTGGAACCTAAGGCACTATCTCTTAAGGCTCCATACATGATTTTCCATAAAGACAGGGTCTCCCTGCGCACTAATCCATCCTTTCTTCCTAATGTGGTGTCAGAAGCCAACATTAATCAAACTATTAATCTTCCCATTTTCTTTCCTAACTTTCAGAACAAGGGTGAATGTAAATTACACTTGTTGGATGTACACAGGCAATTGAGATTTAATCTACACAGGACGAAGTTCTTTTGCAAATTTGGCCAGCTATTTGTTTTCTATTCAAAACCCTTCTTAGGAAAGCCAATTACCAAAGTAACCATTGCTCATTGGATTTCCCAGTGTATCATTCGGGCTTATTCTGACAAAGGCATTTCCTGTCAGGGCCAGGTAAAAGCACATTCCACCAGGTCCATGGCCACTTCACCGGCTTTTTGGTCCAGGTTGTCGCTGGATGATATTTGTTCTGCAGCTACTTTGCCTTCATCTCATACCTTCATTTCACATTACAAATTAGGCATTGTATCCAAGAGTAGGGTGGCTTTTGGCTCTGTGGTGCGCCGGAATATACTTCCATGAGGACCACCCAGATGTTAGTAGCTGGGGACTCTGTCCCACAGGTTGATGATCAAATGAAGTCAACTACTTCAGATAAAGAAGTTATGTACTCACCATAACGTTCCATATGAGTAGTTGCATTTCATTTGTCTTCAACCATCCCCCTTTCCTTCCCCTGACCTTGTCACTATTGCCCTAACCTTGTATTTAGGAGGTGGTGGACGCTATAGTGGCTCTCCTTGCTTTGCTTGGCTTAGGGATATAGGGGAGCCTTTAGTGATAAGGGCTCATTGGGTCGAGCTTATGCTTTATTGAGCAGCAAACTCGATCTGAGGGGAAGAAGGAGACAGGGATGCATTATGGGTAAGAGGAGGAGATTGGAGCTCGGATAAGATGTTGAAGACAAATGAAGTACAACTACCCAGATGGAACGTTATGGTGAGTACATAACTTCTTTTTTCATGCTATTTCGAAGGCATCCTGGGATATTGTCTGGGCCCTTTGATGCAGTGTTCTTGGCCTTAGAGAGAGAGCATTAAGGATCTGTTCCCTAGTGATATTAGAGGGACTTATTTTTGTATTTCCTTTGGGGAAGGTTGATGGGAAGTGAGGGGTAAAGTTGGAGCTGAATTTGTTCAACAGAAGGTTTGCTATATCTTCTGGTTCTGTATAGGTGGCTCTATTTACAGTGAGCTTTGCCCACAACTGTGTATTGCCTTTGAGGTTGTAGACATAGCTAAAGAATGCCTTGTAGTTGTTCTTGACCTGGGGGGCCAAATGTACCTTAAAATTGGCTTTGTTAAACTTTATTTATCCTCTGAGTTGTTTGTTTAGTTTGAGAGTGCTTTTATCCTGCTCGGTGCTGCACCTTCTCATTTTTTGCCACGATTTTCTTCCTTCTGTTATACAGCTTGTTCATGATGTGATTCCACCATGGTGGCCTGTTTTTTGAGTTAGTTCTGTGCATTTCTTCCTGGTGGGTGAAGCTGCCTCTTTGCAGTTGTTAACATGCTTGTATAGGCATTCTGTGAACAGTTCTGTGTAGGCAGCTGAGTACTCGGGGTTTATGGTGGCTTGAAATTCTGCTAGGTTATTACCTAATAGTAGGAGGTTAGCCTTAGAGTAGTTCCTGAATATTCCAGGAGTAATTCGGGTTTTCAGCTATTATTGTGGATTGTGTATGATATATTTATGAATAGTGTAGATCAGTGTGTGTATATGTATCTTTACGAAGCTATCCAAGGAGTTGCGCAAGTGTATAAATACTGAGCACATGTGAGCCTGGTTGCCATTTTCTAGTAAGCCGTTGAGATGTAAGCATGTATGTATGTATGTATGCAAGTTCTGTCTGTTAATCAGTTTGTTTATATTTTATGATGGTGCAATCCATCCTGATGTGTTTCTATGTATTAAAGCACCTAAACAAATTACCCTGCCTGCTTGTCTCATCTATGTTAGAGAGGGACGAGCAACATGGTGCTAGAAGTGGTATGTCTAAAGGACATGGTGTTAGAAGCCACAGGTCTAAAGGGGCATGGTGTTAGAAGAGCATGGCCAAAATGATTTGTTGCCAGAAAGTGTTCTAGTTTCTTTCACTTGAATCCAAGAGGCACCCGGTTGGCACTGGAGGAATATAGATGAGTGAATCATCCCTACTGCAAACATGATTCGCACAACAGGTCAGAATGAATTTCAAATGTTAAAACTTGCTTAGAACTATTTCTTATTTGCAAAATATGAAATAAGGCATACAGAACGCTCTAAACAGTTTTCACATAAACCAATATGTCCGATATTGAGAAAAATATTCGAACTGCTATGGAAAATGTTTGAAATAAAGTCAGAATTGCATAAAACAAATAAAATAAGAGGAAATGACCGCATTTTCGCTAAGCATATATTTTTCGTATTTGTTAAAGCTATCCGAGTTATCAGAAATGTATGAAGTGTTCGCATGTTTGTGCAGTATTACAGTGAATCTATTTTGCAAAATACAGCCATTACAGAGCATATTTCACAAAGTACAGTATTTTGAAGAGTTTATGGTGCATTTAAATGTTATTACAAGCTCACAGAACAGTTTGTTCGTACATAAGTACAAGGTCCATATTTTTCAGTATGTTTGTGCATATTTTGTGGGCATGGCAAACAGATTTCGGAAACCCTGTGCATTTGTGTTTGACAATAATATTGCAGAGAACTGGAGAGTGTTTGAGCAAGAGTACGACATTTTCATACAGGCTTCATTTCTGATAAAGATGACCATACAAAGGCATTTATTCTACTTAATTTAGCTGGGTCAGAAGCCAATGAAAGGGAATGTTAATTTGTTATGCACCTGCTATCTTTGCAGGAGAGAGGGAAACCATCATACTGTTGTATCAGCTGAGTCAAGGGAGGACCCTGAGTGCTTAAAACATAAATTGAGAAATGTGTAACCCCCAGACAAATGTTACAATGGAAAGGCACTTATTTTATGCAAGGGATCAAAAGCCTGGTGAAACTTTTTGAGCATATGTAACTAACTTGAGAAAAGGCCAAAACATGCAGATTTGATGATTTATGGGATGAGTTGATAAAGGACAGACTTGTATGTGGTATTAAAGATGATGCTGTGAGAAAGATTTTGCTTTATGACAGTGATTTAACTTTGAATAAGGCCACTGAGATTTGTAAGATATTTGAGCTCACAGAAAAGCACACAAATATGCTTACAAATAAGAATAGCTTTAGAAGGCACAGTAATAAAGCTCATGTTGATAGTGTGCAACACATGGTTAAAAGAAACAGCCCCAAACACTTAGCAGCAGCTGCAACCCCTGCAGCACCCACTGGTAAACCCCAGAACTTTCCAGTGCATTCCTGAGTTTATACAGTATCAGTGAAGCATAAGAGTGAGTCAGGAAATTCAAACCATGGGCCCCAACCTAGTTTCATTGCCAACTGTCATAATTATGGTAGAAGTCATGAATCTAAAAGGGAGAAATGTTTAGCTTTTGGTCAACAATGCCACAAATGCAGTAAACGGAATCACTTCAAAAGGTTTTGTAAATCAAAAGGCTCACATTTTTTTAGTAAAAGGGGGCATTTTAAGAAATGAATTGATCAATTAGAAAGCTGCAACCCTACACTTTATTGATGGTGTGCCAGTGATTTATGAAGCAGTTGATGCAGTAGATTTAAGGGCAAAGAATGAAGTATTTTATACTGTTTGGATAAATGGAAACCCATAGAGCTCAAAGTTGACACTGGTTCTACGTGCAATATTATGTCAGCAGAAACATTTGCTAGTGTGTGTCATGGTGAAAGACTTGATTTGGCAAAGCGTGTGAAGCTTTTTGTTTATGGTGGTGAAGGAATTCAGACTGAAGGCTCAATAGTGCTTTCATATTACTCTGCTGGGAGATGTTATGACTTTTTTTATGTGGTCAAGTGGCATGTCCAGTCATTATTAGGGATCAGAGACAGTTTGAAAATGGGACTGCTTTCATTTAATAAGGAAGTCAGCTTGAAAGACCATTACTCTAATTTCACCCAGTACATTTTTTCTAACTATGCTAATCTCTTTGAAGACAAATTATGGAAGCTTCCAGTTGTGTACAATATGAGGTTAGACCCAGGCTTCAGTCCAGTTATCAGGCTAGCACCAAGATGAAAGAGTCAAAGCCAAGCTAGATAAGATGGTGTGACAATGTGTGATTTGTCCAGTTGTAAAACCAACTGAATGGGGTATCTTCCATGGTGGTAGCTCATAAGAAAAGCTCAGATGACATCAGAATATGTATTGATCCACAAGACTTGAACAAAGCAGTAAAAAGACTTCATCATCTAATGCACACAGTCGAAGAAGTGGCAGCTCTGATTTCAAATGTCATTTTTTTCTGTTTTAGATACAGAGAGTTCATTTTGGCAAATTTAGCTTGACAAGAAAACTCTATGTTCATTACTCCATTTGGAAGGTACAGATTTTTGAGAATGCCATTTGGGATAAATTCTGCAAGTAAAGTTTTTCAACGTGCAATGGAGCAACTTTTTTCTGAGTATCTTTGTGCTATTATAGTAGACAACATGTTGGTAGGAGGTAATGGTGAAGCTGAGCATGATAAAAACCTCAGAAAAGTTCTGGAAGGAGCACATCAAGTGAATCTTTCAAGTTCAAGCCACAGAAATGCAAATTCAGGCTACAAAAGGTTACTTATGTTGGTAATTTACTTACTAGTTCAGGACTACGACTAGACCCTTCTAAGCAAATAGCTATTCTCAAGATTCCAGCACCATATAATGTTCAAGCCCTGCAATGGTTTCTTGGCATGGTCAACTATCTAGGCAAGTTCATTCCAGACTTAAGCCAATTATCAGCTCCGCTTAGAGAGCTGACATGTAAAGATGTATCCTGGTCTTGGTTAGAGCAACATCAAAGAGCATTTGATGTCCTGAAACAGAGAATTGCTAGTCCAACAACTTTCAGATACTATGATGTTCACAAACCTGTTACTCTTTCATGTGATGCTTTGAAATTTGGTCTTGGTGCAGTTATTCTACAAGAAGGTCAACCTATTGCCTGTACATCGAGAGCTCTAATGCAAACTGAAATGCAGTATGCTCAGATCACGAAAGAGCTTTTGGCAGTTGTGTTTGCATGTTCAAAGTTCCATGATTATGTTTATGGTAGACCTATCCAGATCGAAACAGATCACCAACCTCTTGTCACTGTCATGAGAAAAGCCTATGCATTCAGCTCCAACCAGACTACAACATATGATGTTGAGATGGCAACAGTATAATTTCACTCTTGTGTAGAAGAAAGGCAGACATCTTTATCTTGTTGATACATTGTCCAGTTCACCCAGAAACACCACAGAACAGCATGAGAATGAGAACCTTGATTTCAAAGTCATGGAAGTGAGAATTTTTTTTCCACAGGTCTTGATGAGCTGAGAGATCATACAGCCACAAACCCACTTTTACACAGGCTTAACCACTTTATCGATCAAGGATGGCCGTCAAAGCAGTCTAGTTTACCTCAAGAATTACAACCTTATTTTCCATACAGAATTGAGATTTTGTCTGGCAAAGATATCCTTATGAAAGGTCTGAAAGTAATTGTTACAAAGTCCTTGCAACAAGAGTACATTGTTGTCTTGCATTGTGGTCACCCAGGAACTGATTCTACTAAAAGAAGGGCGAGAGGACTAAAATTTTGGCCTTCTGTGTCACAAGATATTGAGAGAGCACTTTTATCTTGTTCCATGTATAGTACTAAGCCACATCAACAGAAAGGACCACTTCAGCTAAACCAGATTCCTGAACTACCCTGGTCGACAGTAGCCACTGACATTTTCGATTGGAATGGTCGGCATTATTTGGTGTTAGTAAACTCTTATTATTATTGGTTCGAAAGTGACCTACTTTCTAACCTAGCATTCAATGCTGTCATTACTAAGATGAAACATCATTTTGCAGACCATGGTAGTCCACACAAAGTTATTTCTCACAATGGCATGCAGTTTACTTGCCAACAGTTCAAAAGATTTGCCAAAGAATGGGACTTTACTAATGTCTCAAGTAGCCTGGAGTACTCGCAGTCAAATGCTTCGGTAGAACATGCAGTTCAGAGTGCAAAACAGTTGCCAGAGAAGTCAAAACGAGGTAATAGAGATGTTTTCCTGAATCTCTTGAATCTCAGAAACCTTCCTCGTGATAAACATCTTGATTCACCTCCCCAGACACTTCACTCGAGACAAACCAGAGCCACATTAACAATCAGTAGTCAGTTGTTGGTTCCATGTGTCAAGAACAACAGGTCAGTGAAAACCAATCTGTTGAAGAAGCATTTAACCCAGAAGTCCTACTATGATAAAATCAGTAAACCACTCAATCCATTATAGGATCATAAGAAATTACTAGGCTATTGGCCCTGAGGCCCTTACAAGCCTAGCCAAGAATTTAGCCCATGATCCAAGAAGTCAGCACCCTATGCCACTGTCCAGCAGGGACATAGGTTAAATACCAGGGGTGTATTTTCTGTTCCCCATCCAGTTATCCAGGTTGCACTTAAAAAGGTTTAATGAGGTACTCTGCTTTACATGGAGTGGGAGTCTATTCCACAAAAGGGGGAGTCTCTGGGACATAAATCTGTCCCGCCAACAAGTCCTATTGATGTCACAGACCAGGTTGAGGTCTCCTGTATGGGTTACTCAAGTGGAGCTTGACTTGTGGATATGCAGCAGTCCCGTCAGGGTGGGGTCTGAGATTGCTTTGTATGTCAGACAGAGGTCACTTCTGAGGAGTCTGTAGGAGACTGAGTGGAGGGGCAGGTTTTTTAGCCTATTTGTGTAGGGTAGATGTTTGAGGCCCTGGATTCTATGGGTGAGGAATCTCTGTGGTCTCTCCAGCTGCTGCATGTGCTTTGTCAGGTACATGCCAAAAGGGGCATTATATTCAATCATGGGAAGAAGTGGTAAGGATAAAAATGTCCAAAAGTTATGACTGGATTGAAGTCGTGAAGAATATTTGCCCAGAGCTGAGACTGTACATTGTGGAATGACAAGGAGCAGAGTTGAGGTGGAATCGGAAGCATTTGATATCGGTGTCCGAGCCTATACCACAACACATAGCCTGTCAGAAAGACTTTGTCTCAGAGTGAGTTGTCCGGTGTTCCAAGTACAGAGGAAGTTCCAGAGAATTTCCCATTCGTGGCGAGGAGTCCAGAATCTCCTGATATGAGTTGTTTACCGAAGACTCTCCCTGTTCCTAAATTCAGTCCAGATTTGTGGTTTTCTGACAAATTGAGGATGGCTTTCACTAAATAATGACAGACATTTGAGTTTCAGACTTCGTATCCTTCAGAAAATAGCTTGTTGTTCCAGCAACTTTTTAAGTTGATAAGAACAATGTTTAAATCTTTCCAGAATTTTAGGCCTTTATTTCACCTTCATTTTGCCTTTGCCCCTGATTTTAGAGATAAGAGATTGATAGCTATTCACTGATAATTACCGTTTTTATCCAATAACATTGTTTATTTTTATTTTATTTATTTTACATTTGTTGACCGGGAGAGTCTGGCTGGATACGTGTCCATTTTCAGCAGAGGCCCAAGGAAAAAAGCTCCACAGATTAAGAACAAAGAGCTATGAGATTTCTACATAGCAAGCAAGTATTCATAGGAAAACACATGATTTAACAAAAGTCCATAATTTTAAAGTTGCAAAGTACAATATTCATTGGTAGTTGCATGTTTTAACAAAATTCCATAGTTTAAGTTAGAGTAAAGTAGTACTTAGAATGTACTGGTTTCCAGTAATAACATTGATTGAGACAAATGTAAGTAAAAAGGGGTTGGGAGTGGGTGTTAGGGTTAGTTTTGTGAGATGTGGTTGGGTTTAAAGTTGGAATGTGTATAATTGCTGACTGTTGGTGTGGGTGTTCGCAGGTGAGGCACTATAAGGAGGAGTCACGATTCTTCTTGAAAGGATAGAAGTGAAAAGGAGCACAAGAGTGGGTCAGAGGGGTGTGTATGATATGGGTCAACCTGGTGGGTAGCAAGGGCATAGCCATGCGAGTTTTAGGTGTTCTTGTAGTAGCTTTTTGAATGTAACCATTGAGTTGGTAGATGGTTGGTTGAGGTAGTAGCAGAAGGTAATGAGTTCCAAATTTTACTGATGTAGTTAGGGAAGAGGGAATTAGTCTTATCAATAGGCGAAGTTGTCTGGTATTAGTTTGTAGTTTAAGTAGGTTAGATAGTGCTGGGTTTTTTTCAGGAAGTAGTAGGAGTTTCTGGGTGAAAGGAAGCTGATGGAATGAGAGGAGATTTGAGAATTCAAGCCAGTTAAGTTGATTTAGTGAATAACAGTGGTGGGCACGGTAGGGTGTACCAGTAGCAAATTTGGCAATTTGATTGTAGCAGATGTTAAGCATGGCCATTTCAGTTTTGGGTAGGTTGGTGAAGATGTGAGCGGCGTAGAATAGTGTGGAGAGGAGGTGGGTTTGAGCTATGGTTATTCTAGCAGGTTGGGGTAGAAATTTAGTTTTTAAAACATCTTTTTTTCCAGGCCAACACTCCTAAATTCAGCAGAGTCTTGGCATTTATACTCTTTACAAGACCAGAACACATCTGGCAAAGGGAAGAGGATAAATTATGTGCAAGTTGGCAAAGCAAGCCTATGAAATAACTCAATGGTTGGGCATAACTCTTGCAGCAGCATGCATCCCTCTCATTAAAATGATTTGGCAGACAGGCTGCACAGATCTCTGGTAGAATCTTACAAATGGATGTTAAGTAGGGATTTCTTTCTGTATCTGAACAAGATATGGGGTGTTCTGGGAGTAGACACCATTTGTCTCTCCTATCAGCAGATATCTGAGGCAGTTCTGCAGTAGGATGGCAACTCCAGATGCTTGGAAAATTAATGCACACTCCCTGAACTGGACATGGCCATTTCTCTGTGCATTTCTACCTACACCTTTTTTCCCTCTTTGGTCAAAGCAACACTGATTCCCTCTCCTGCATAGCATGGCAAGAGGAAACTAGAAAGTGGTGCAGGTCTTATGATTCAAAACAAAGGTTCCTTCTTACCCCCAAGTTAGACTGTCTGCAGCTGACAGCTTGGATAATTTGTTTCTAATACCATGTAAGCACATGTATTTTGAGGAGGTGCCATAAGCTCATGAGAGGAGGCAAGGAAAACAAACACAAGGAAATTTTACCTGGTTAAATGAAAGACTCCTCCTCTGGTGCCAGTCCTGGTACCTAGATGCAAACAAAGCTGTAGTAGCTATGGTACTGGAATATCTGTCAGACCTTTACAAAATGGACCTATCTTATGCACCTCTCAAATGTGCATGTTTGTTTTTCAGTTTGCCTACCAATGGACTCACTTTCATGCTTCAGACATACCATTAAGCAGTTTCTGAGGGGATCCAACACCTTGGACCTCCTAGAAAAAATGTTGCCTCACCATGGGATTTAAACTATTAATTAGAAGAATTAACCCTGGCATACATTGAACCAGCTGATTCATCTATTCTCCAATTTCTGTTTAGAAAGATACTGTTTTTGGTTGATTTTACCTCTGCTAGTAGAATTTGTGAACTTCAGGCTTTAATTTGCAAATAACCCTTCATAATGTTTCACCAGGACAGGATATTCCTTCATGCTAACCATTCTTTTATGTCTAATTTTTTTTTTTTTTTACTCAGAGAAATTTTTTTACTGTTAATAAGGTATTGAAGTAATACATTATGATAATGTAATAAGTAGTACAGATAAAACTATTAACCAAAAAGTAAACTATATGCAGTATTTACAAAGGCCTGAAATAAACTTAAATATCACATTTCAAGATAATATATGTATATATATATCTATATATATATATATATATATATATATATATATATATATATATATATATATATATATATATAGATTCACTATACAATCTCGAAATACTGAAATGTCGAATTTCAGTATTTCGAGACTGAATAGTCGAAAAACCACATACATGAAGACCCACAATCACGAACACTACAATCGCGACCATTCACACACACACACACACACACACACACACACACACACACACACACACACATACCTACCTAACAAAACAAACATAACAACACACACAAACACATGTAACCTACCTATAAGAAGGGGGGCAAGCCCCTCTGCACCCCCTTACTTATATATTCTAACTCCGAGGTTGCACTAAACACACAACAAACACCACCGCACACACTCACACACACTAAAATCCCTACCCATTATCCTCAAACACACAACACTTACCTGAAACCCCAGATAAATCCACAAGCCGCACCATACGTCACGAACACGACACCACGATAGCGGCCGATTCGACATTTACGGATTCGGCATAGTGTAGTTTCGGTTAACTGCATTTTCCACTATTCGGCCTCGACGTACTGAATTTCGACATTTCAGTATGTCGAGATTGTCTAGTGTATCCATAGAAAATATATATATATATATATATATACACACACACACACACACACAACTTAGATTTCTCATTGAAGAGAGTCAGGAATTATCTGAAAAACGCCAATGAGAGAATGTTCTCTCATTTCCTTTCTCTACTTTGGACTATTCTTGATGTTTTGAGGATAAGTATAACTAGAAAATGGAAATCCAATACTGCACCACTTTTTGAAGACCTTTTATCTTTTCTAAAGGAAAGAGCTCTTAAGGTAACCACAGTTAAAGAACACAGGATCTGTCTTAAGCCATTCATCAACAATCCTTGGAAGAAAGTGAATTTTGAGCTGTCTTTTAACCATGCCATCCATTTGCCAGTTTTCTTTCCACACCCAAAGAACAGAGGGGAAAGGACCTTTCATTCTCTTGATATGACTAGAGTGGTGAGATTTTACTTGCACACAGATCCAAAGAATTGGGAAAAACTGATCACCCACTTGTCTCCTCTACAAAAAAGCAAGGAAGGCAACCAGTAAAGAAAGAAGCTCTTTCTAAATGGCTTGCATGTTTTTTGTTATGCACCTCATGGCAGGGCTCTTCCAGGGGCATAGTAGAGCCACGGTAGCCGTCACAGCCTTCCTTAGATGTGTCATCACACAGGTTCATAGAGCAGCAGCTTGGATCTATTTTGAAGACACTGCAATCTGTTGGCACCCTTCAGGGCCAAGACATATGATGTACCTTTGCCATCCTGTGGGGCTTAATATTCTGACTCAATGCTTCCAGCCATTTTATATCTCTATGCTTTGGGAATCTTCCAAAAGGTGTGGACTGCAGGGGTGAATACTACAATGAACAAACTAGAATTGTTTTAATAATTTTTAGTAATTATTAGTTAATAATAATGTAGATTTTTAGTAGATTCACCTTTCCAGTCCATCTGCACTCTCACCTATCCCTTTCTGTCGCTCTCTCTCTCTCTTTTGGCACATATTCCTTACTCCAGAGGTTGGTGTGACACCATACACCATTACCTTCACTTTTCCTCTTGCTTTCCTATTTTTTACCTGTACCTGCTGCTTAAGAGAGGGAGGTTGAGAACCTCTGGATTGCACCTGGGGACAGAAGACTATTGCCGTCTGATCCACTTGGGCTTTGGCATTAGGACAAATACCTGGCTTTAATCAGGGCAAGAAAGATTTAAGGATGACATCAGCCAACACACCTTGTATTCCAGCAATGAACTTGCATAGTGCGAGGTCTTAAGACAAGGCCCTGGTCAGGGTTCTCTGGAAGTCAGGCCAGCTAGTCATTCTACCTACAGATAGGAATTTCAAAAGGAAGGACAGCAGCAGTAAAGCTGCTCAAACATCTACCTTTATGGTAAGATCATAACACAACTGTACTTTCTGCCAATAATTTCTAGATGTTTGTGTTGTGTGATTTCTGCATCTGGAAACACTAATTTTATTCTTTAAATTTTTTATAGACCAAGTACCGCTCCCATTACTTTCCACTGGTGTGAATTATGTGGTAATGTAACATCAGACTTCTCAAGCTGTGTATGAATGGGAGAAAACTGTTTGTTAATCTCTGGGAAGAATAGCATGTTTTTGGTTTCATGAATTGCTGAATTCCCAGTAATTGTCCGAAGTGCACTTTGTATGCTGTCACTGACTCTTTCAAGCAAGTATATTTTTGGAGAAAAATAAAACATTTTTTTCCAGTAGGAAAAATAGCAGCTTTCTTGCCTTAAACAGCAAATGCCCTCACATTTATTTAAGAGCCTGTGATGAGTCTGTCATAACATTTACAAGAATCCGCAAGCACTCCTACACACACACACCTTATGTGTATATTTCCCATCTTGATAGAAAGCAAAAGTGTGATTTTCAGAATACTGACAACCCAGCAATTTGCAGAGGTCAGTGTTGTGATGTCCTTAGTCCCTAAACCTCAACAGGTATAATTAGTGGTGACAGAATATTTAATTCCCCATTACAAAGAATGCATTTTTCTTTTTTATATTTTAGCTTGCAGGTGTCTTCCAGTAATTTAATTCCCAATGCTCTGAGGTGTGTGATCTGCAATCACCGCACCGGTCAATCACCCTAGCAGTTAAAAAGTAATTATGCATTTCTCCATTAAAAGTAATAGTATGTTTGTGGTTTTGCAAAGTAACTGTCTTCAGTATTTTTACACTACTATGCCGTATGATCTTTAATCACTGAAATCTCTCAAGTCCTTATTTTGCAGAGTAACTGCTATTATAAGACTTTCCAGTAATCAGTGGGGTATGACATAAGATCACTAAACTCAAATACTGCATCAGTGAAAAATATAAAAATGTATTTCTCCATAGGAAGAATAGCATAGCTGTTTAAAGCTGTTCTGCACGGTAATTTGCAAATGTCTTTGTTATATGATCTTCACTAACTCAAGTCTCTCACTGTCTAGCTTTATCTGTGGGGAAAGTAAACTACAAATTTCTCTTATTGGGAAAAGTAATAGCATTCTTTTAAACAGTGTTAAGTGCCTCTCAGTAATGTTTTATCAGTGGCTTGTGATGATACATTTAGCAAATGTGTCACTCGGAGTAAAAAAAAAAAAGTATTCATTTAGCCACTGGGAAGAATAGCATGGTTGTGGTTATAGAGTAACTCTTCTCTATTTAATTTTCCAAGGTCTGTATTTTTGTCGCTAAAAATATTTTAACCGCCCTATCCATAGGAGAGGGAGGGTAAAATATTTCTTAATTAAGAAGAAGAATAGCATGAGCATTGTTGTTTTATAGATTAAGTTCCCTCGTTCTAGTTTCCAGTAGTCCCTGGTATATAGTGGGCAACCAAAAGATGTCTCAAATCGTGTATCGCTGGAAGATAAAGTATACAGTTCTCCCAGTGGAAATAGCAGTTTTTACAGGATTACTGTACTCTTGGAACTTTTCAGGAAACTTTGATAGGGGTTCTTCAAAGAATGGTTCCCAGCTAGGAGGTACAACAGTGCTTTGTCACATTCCCAAATGCTTGCATTCTATTTGATATGTTACTGGTATAATTCAAGAGTGGGGACTAGTAACAGAAATGTTCCTTCAGCCCTCCAATAAATGACATCTGAAGTAGCATTCGCTGTTGGCACTTAAGCAGTTGCTCATAGCCAGTTAACGAAAGCAACTGTTGATATCAGAAACAAAAAAGAATGTTTTAATAAGCACGTAAATAATATAATGTAATGTTGTGTATAAGGGTGGGAAGAGAGACTGTATGCTAATAACATTACAATCTCTACTTTCATGTTCAAGTTAGGGTAATTTACATATATACTGCGGTGGTTGTGCTGCGGTAGCGTTGTCGCCTCACAGTAAGACGTTGTCCTGTTCGATTCTCAGCTAGAGCGTCTTCTGTGTGGAAACATGTGCGAATGGGCGTACCTTCGTTGAAGGTTGTGCGTCAGGGCTGGCAACTCGGCACGTAAAAATCTACTGCCAGTCATTAGCGGACCGGAATTCCGCTGTGGCGACCCCTAACCGGGAAAAGCCGAAAGATACAACAAGTTCACAATACATATAGTGTATTGATTATATTAGTGAACTGTATCACCCTGAACTAAGTAGAAGCAAGCAAAGCATTTTTTTATTTAAAATTATTTTTAAATAGAAACTACTGTAATGAATTATCTTTTATCCTGTAGAGTGTATTACCAGGTTGATTTCTACTATGTAATGTGTGTAATTTGATAAAGTAAATGAATGCTTACTGATGACTAGTATAGTCTAAATATATTCCAAAATGATAGTTGAAAACTGTTCCTAGTCTGTAATATATTGTATTTTGAACTTTGAATTTATAAAATCCAGAAGTAAATGGAACATATTTGGGTGCTAGGGGTGTAGTTATTAAAGGACAATGGAATTTTGTGAGGTAAAGTTATTTGGAGCAGGTTGGTTTCTTCTTTTCACCAGATGGAATTCAAGATATTTTTTGGAAGATTCTATTCCCAAGGATGTATGTGGCTATTCTAACTCTCATTGTGATGTCACACACCAGGTATGAATTTGCAGTCATCCAAAGTGCCTGCCAGGTCTTTTTTTTTTTTGCCACTCCTGTCTGGATTCTAGATATTTTTATTGAAGTTCCTGTGTTTTGTGTGTTTATAATCAGACCAATTATTTATGTCCATCAGATATACAACCAAGACTTGCACTGACATTACCATTGTTGTCTGGAGGAACATGGGGTAAAAAACTGCCATGAATACTATTGTATTAATCTTCTTAATTACTGATGTCATAAGGAGAAGCTTTTAGCCTGGATTTTGTCCCAAGGAGTGTCAGCCATAGGTAAGTTCTCACATAATGACTGATGAGAGTATTCACCTTGCATCCCCAGGCTTAGGTTGGAGTGTTGGCTCAAGGGTAGACACAGAGGATATATTGAGGCCTTCCCTCTTGCAAGTAAAATTAACCCACAGTCTTTGTAGATGCTGTGGAATTGCTTTGAGTGTAGGGTCTCCTGCACCAGTCCTCATCTTGATAGAAGACAAGTGGGCAAAGGAGCTGAGCCCCGGGCTCCCACTTTGAGAGTTGTATCCTGCATCATCATGCTGTTGATCAGGGTAGCCGTCCTTAAGCTAAAGACCCCCCCCCTTAAAGTCACTTGGCCACAGATTGTTGGAAATGGCTGAAGAACAAGATGAAGATGGTCCGCAAGGTCATCATGCACCAAGTCCTTTGGATCATGACATAGATATCCATTATATGTTTTTCTGGTAGAAGCAGAAGTCTTAGATGTATGAGAAACTGTTGGGGATTACAGCCTGAAGCCTGTACTGGATCTAGTGCACACTACTCTCCCCTGTGCATTTTAGGTTGGCACACAGTTTCACATCATATCCATGTCACTTGACATGCAGACCAGATCTTTTGCATATTTAAGCATGCATAAGGCCATGGACAAGCTAATACCCACTGGTAGCAAGGTCATAAGACTCTATCCTAGTAAGGCTGCTAAGTGGAGTTGGAGGATTCAGAGGCCATCATCTTTGAGATGAACAAGGATAATGAGTCCATTTGCTGTCTACCTCTTTCTTTGATGACCATGCCTTTAGAGAGGCTGTAAGCCTGACTAGAAATACCTTGGACTGGCATTGTGTCACTATTCCATCCTCTTAAAAATGGCTTGTGGTATATCAAGGGAAGGAACTTGATGTGCCCATGGGCCATTTTTCCACTAAAGCCAGTAATCAAGTATACTGTGCAGACAGCATGGCTCTCTCCAATCAGTCCTTAAAGCAGATGCCTTTTTAGGTCCCTGCCTGAATGTATACAACTTTTTACCAAACATTCTTGCCCTAACATCTGTGCGATTTCTAGTGTAGCATGCATCTCAGAGAGCACAAGACTTTGCCAGCCTGATTTTTGGCAAGGAGTTTAACGCTTTGGATAGGTGTGGTAAAAAGTATGCTCTTCTGTCACGTTGGGACTTATGGCCCTCAAGTAATTGTCTCACCTTATGGATAAGGCTTGAAGATCCTGTTGAGTCTGTTTTATTGGCTTCCAAGGTTGGTACCATGTAGTTTGCTGTAACTTTGACATACAGATGAGTTAGGATCACAACTTCAACAGTGTGTATGAGCAGGATGCCATAGCTCAGACTGTCCTTCCCCATTAAGGGGGGGCTTGCATTTCAGCTAGGCCACTCAGGACTTGACTCACTACTACTTGAAGAGATATCAGGATGATCTTTTTGACCCCCTTCCTGCTATCTTCTCATCATGTCCTAAACTTGTTCAGTTCCTAAAGGAAGCCTCCTTCTCACTGGCTTGAAAAGGAGCTTATCCACCACATGTTTTTTTCTCTCTTTGTGTGTTAGGTCTTCCAAAACAACACTTCTGTTGGCAAGATTAAGGCAGTCTTGATTTCAGTCTGTGAAATGCCTTGGGGAAGTGGTTCTACAAGTTAACTCTGGCTTGGACACCTGTCATGGCAGACCAGTAGATTGTGGATGTGATATGTTTCAGAGATAACCAGAATCCCAGGTATGAGATGCCTCCAGTGGTAAATCGGTCATCTTGAATAGGTTACTGGGATAGGCCCAGATTATACACCAGAAAGTGGTGGTAAAGATTGTTTTGTATTTGGAAAGTGGTCAAGGTTTTTTCGCCTGTCTCTTCCTGGTTCCAAATAGGGTGGTTTGTTTCAATCCCATTGACCTCATCTGATATGTCTGGGTCTCTGTTGTCACCTTGCAAGGTCTTATGGCACTGCTTTTGCAGATTCCTGGATGGTGCTGGTGAACTTGGTGGATGCTTTTTGACTCAATCAGTTTGTAGGGTCCTCACAGGAGTTTCGTTATGTCTGCTGTAAGTGAACAGCAGTGTTGCAGTTTTTTTTCCATCTGTCATTATATTTACTAAGGTTTTGGTCATGGTGTCTAAACCTTGCAGAAAAAGGACATTAGTGTGCCCCTTACCTGGACTTCCAGGCTTGGCAGGCTCTAACTCCACTGGCTAAAAGCTCGCCTGTTAAGTGTTACCCTTGTGATAAGTCAGAGCTGTCTCTTTCCTCCTAAGGAGGAGTGAAGTAGTGGCATCTACTCATTTCTGACTCTCTTTTCCCAGGGTGGAGTGAGGTAGTGGCATCTACTAATTTTTGTCATTTTCGGTCAGTTCCTGCTGGTGCCCATGCTGCTTTTCAAACCAGATGGTCTGTGGCATAGACGGAGCTTTATTCCTCTATGCAGTGAAGCTGGCTTTGTCCAACTGAATCTTGGATTGGTCACAGCTCAGTCAGACACAGTGGAGTCCATGTTGCTATTTTCACATCTGAGTATAAAGGTGTTACTGTGAACTCATTTTGTGGCAACAGGGCCACCACATAGAGGTTGAGTGTTGAGCAATCTGTCCTTTAGTTGGGTCTTCCGTTTCTTCAACTGAATTCATCACAGATTCTAATGACAGTTTCCTTGTGTGGTGGGGAGGTCACCTAGGCTTCCACACAGTTCACAGATTGGGAGCCCTTTCTCTGTCATAGATCATAATCAGCTTGGAGGTGGATCTGTTTCTGGGGGTCTCTTTTCATCTTTTCAAACAGCCACTTCATTATCTGATATCTAAACAAGCAGATTTGCACAAAGGCATACCCTTTTGCAGAGAAGTGATGTTTGACTAGCAGTAGGCATGTATGAACTTGTAGGCCATTACTGTCTTAGTTCATAATCCAGAGAAGTGAATATGCTGGCGAGTGTTCTGAATTAGTTTAGTCCAGACGTCATCCCATTTGTCACTGTGAGAACATGGTTCACACTCCCTTCTCCTTAGTGCAGCAGGGAAGAGTGGAGGTTGGGATGAGCATATTTTTCTATACTGGTGATATAGGAGATTTCTGTACCCATTTTCATTGATTCCACATCTCATCTCAATGTTCAGGGAATAAAATCAAAACATGGTGCCATTTAATGGCTGAGGGAGTTGTGGTTTCATGAGCATAGGTCCCTGGCAGTACAAGATTTCAGACACTGAGGTCCCTGGTGATATAGGAGGGACCTGTTCCTTGGCAAGGAACAGGTCCCTCCTATATCACCAGGGACCTTGGTGTCTGTTGATATAGGAGAGACCTGTTCCTTGGCAAGGATGTCTTGCCACATCATGTCATGACAGCCAGCTGAAGCTCATGATCCTTTTTTTTAAAACATGTTTATTAAATTATCACTTACTGAAAAAGCTCACTCAAACTATGCCAGATTGCTGTGATGGAAAGATTACTTTGTTTTTGCTTTCTTGTATTTTGTATTGCTTCATTGCATTTTTCTATTCTGTATATTGTGATTCATTTTCTATACACTGTGTTTTACTTGTATTCTGCTTTTATTTGCATACTTAAACTAGGAAAGGGACAACAGCTGTCTCTCTTGTGAGTCACACAGAAATTAGAACAGATCAATTAAGGTTAATTACGTGTGAGCTGAGGGTGGAGCTAAGAGCTAAACTTCCTATTTAAGGGGTAAAATAAAACATTTCAAGGCTTTACTGGAAAAGTTCATTCAGACTTGATCACAGATTATGTGAGGGAAAGGTTAGTTAGTTATTACTTTTTTTGTAATTTGTATTGTTTCATTGTTTTCTTCTATTTTGTATATTGTGATTTATTTTCTTTGCACTGTGTTTTACTTGTATTCTCATTTTAACTGCATATTTAAACTAGGAAACAGACCACAGCCATGTCTGTTGTGAGTCACACAGAAATAAAATTTTCCCTCACCTTCCCACCATGGTACTGTTGTGTTTTTAAACTCAACTGTTATTCTAGTTGCATGCCCTTTATGGTAATTTGACTACATATTTCCTTCCCTCTCCTCTTTCTTTGGCTGTTGTGAGTCAGCACAAAGTTATCATTCGGTGAAATCACTCCCCTTCAGTTATATACATTTATTGACCACCCCACTGTATTCCATAGCACAAGAATGCAAAGTGCCCACCCCCTTCCAATCTATCTTGTATATTTAAAGTTAGTGGCTCGCCACTTAGATAGCTGAAGCTTAAGATATACCCCTTTTGTATATCTAACTGCTTACTCCACACTGCAACTCTTAGGATATTCACGCATTGTTTTTCCATCTTACATTTAGAATCTGTAACATCTACTTCCAGACCACCGATTGTTGAAGAGCTCACATATTCTGTCTCTCTCTAGTCATCTTGGGATTACTACTTCTGTTTTACTCCTGGTGAGAGAAAGAGCATAGGAACATTATTTCCTAGTGACTGCTGATCACCAGAAAGCCTAATAACTGCTTCGTAGGTGCCAGCTTGGAATTTGTGCTTATATTTTGCTGTTGGTGAACCCAGCCACTGGGGATGCACAAGCCAGTGCATTTCTTCATGCCAGTCCCAAGCCCGGATAAATGGGGAGGGTTATGTCAGGAAGGGCATCTGGTGTAAAACCTCTGCCATATAACATATGCAGACAACAATACAGATTTCCATACCGGATCAGTCGAGGCCCGGGTTAACAACGACTGCCACCAGTACTGTTAGCCAACAGGGTGCTGGTGGAAATTGGGCTACTGTTGGCCGAAGTAGGAGGAGAAGAAGAGGGGGAAGGCTTGCCCAAAAGCAGAAAGAGAGGAGGAAGGTTAGGAGTGCAGTTGTGAGGGTAGGAACTTTGAATGTTGGCAGTATGACTGGTATAGGGAGAGAGCTGGCTGATATGATGGAGAGAAGGAAGGTTGATATATTGTGTGTGCAAAAGACTAGATGGAAGGGGAGTAAGGCCAGGTGTATAGGAGGTGGGTTCCGATTGTCCTATCATGGGGTGAATGGGAGGAGAAATGGGGTAGGGATTATCCTGAAGGAAGAGTATGCCCAAGAGTGTTTTGGAGATGAAAAGAGTGTCAGATAGAGTGATGTTTATGAAGCTGGAAATTGATGGTGTAATGATGAATGTTGTTAGTGCATACGCTCCGCAAGTTGGGTGTGCAATGGATGAGAAAGAAACATTTTGGAGTGAGTTGGAAGAAGTGGTGGTGAGTGTACCCAAGGGTGAGAGACTGGTGATTGGTGCGGATTTCAATGGGCATGTTGGTGAAGGGAACAGAGGGGATGAGGAAGTGATGGGCAGGTATGGTGTTAAGGAGAGGAATGCAGATGGTCAGATGGTAGTGGTTTTTGCAAAAAAGATGGACATGGCTGTGGTGAATACGTATTTTAAGAAGAGGGAGGAGCATAGGGTGACGTACAAGAGTGGAGGAAGATGCACACAGGTGGATTATATCAGGAGGGCCAGTCTGAAGGAGATTGGAGACTGTAAAGTGGTTACAGGAGAAAGTGTAGTTAGGCAGCATAGAATGCTGGTCTGTAGGATGATGTTGGTGATCAAGAGGAGAAGGAGAAGAAGTGTGAGAGCTGTGCCAAGGATCAAATGGTGGAAGTTGAAAAAGGTTGATTGTGAGGTGGAGTTCAGGGAAGAGTTAAAACAGACACTGGGGGGCAATGAAGAGTTACCAAATAGCTGGGTAACTACAGCAGAGACGGTAAGGGAGACAGCTAGAAAGGTGCTTGGTGTGACATCTGGACAGAAGAATGAGGACAAGGAGACCTGGTGGTGGAATGAGGAAGTACAGGAGAGTATACAGAGGAAGAGGCTGGCGAAGAAGAAGTGGGATTGTCAGAGAGATGAAGAAAGTAGACAGGAGTATAAGGAGATGAGGAGCATGGCAGAGAGATAGGTGGTGAAGGCTAAGGATAAAGCATATGGAGAGTTGTATGAAAGGTTGGACACTAAAGAGGGAGAAAAGGACCTCTACCGATTGGCTAGACAGAGTGACCAAGCTGGGAAAGATGTGCAACAGGTAAGGCTGGTAAAGGATAGTGAGGGAAATGTACTCACAAGCAAGGAGACTGCGTTGAGCAGATGGAAAGAGTACTTTGAGGAGATGATGAATGAAGAGAATGAGAGAGAGAGAGAGAAGGTTGGATGATGTGGGGATAGTGAATCAGGAAGTGAAACAGATTAGCAAGGAGGGAGTACGGACAGCTATGAAGAGGATGAAGAATGGAAAGGCTGTTGGTCCAGATGACATACCAGTGGAAACATGGAGGTGCTTAGGAGAATTGGCAGTGGAGTTCTTAATCAGATTGTGTACTGAAATCTTGGAAAGTCAGAGGATGCCTGAGGAGTGAAGAAAATGTTTTGGTACCTATTTTTCAGAATAAGGGTGATGTGCAGAGGTGTAGTAACTACAAAGGGATAAAACTGATCAGTCACAGCTTGACGTTATGGGAAATAGTAGTGGAAACTAGGTTAACAAGGGAGGTGAAGATTAGCGATCAGCAGTATGGTTTCATGCCGGGAAAGAGCACTACAGATGCAATGTTTTCTCTAAGAGTGTTGATGGAGAAATATAGGGAAGGTCTGAAGGAGTTGCATTGTGTCTTTGTGGACTTGGAAAAAGCATATGATAGGGTGCCTAGAGAGGAGTTGTGGTATTGTATGAGGAAGTCAGGAGGGGCAGAGAAGTATGTAAGAGTGGTACAGGATATGTACGAGGGTAGTGTGACACTGGTGAAGTCTGCAGTGGGAATGACAGACCCGTTTAAGGTGGAGGTGGGATTACATCAAGGTTCAGCTCTGAGCCCTTTCTTATTTGCAATGGTGATGGACAGGTTGACAGATGAGATCAGACAGGAGGCCACATGGACCTTCCTGACTGATCGGGTTGTCATTCAAGGCATCTACCAGGTAAAGGCTACAACAAACTACAGACTTGCATCATCTGGGACAAGAACGTTGATCACCAAAGAGCCTGTGGCCTGCTTTTCAACTTGGGATTGGTGCTCCTGTATTGCCTCTTGTGAGAAAGTAAGCAAATAAGTATTGTATCTCAGCAGCTTGAAGCTGTGGTGAAACCAGCACTAGTAGTAGCCAGGCTGCAACCATTCAGGCGAATACCCTCTTTTCATCATTCTTCACAAAGATAATGCTTTTCAGTAATTACTACTTGATTTGCTGCTGTCTAACCTAACTTCAGAATATCTACCTAAATACTTCTTAAAGTGAATCATCAGGATCTACCTATCAGTTTCCCCTCAAGTGTTTGGCAGTGCCCTGTGTAGTCGCAGACACCTCGAGTTGACATTCTTTTCTGTAAAAGCACCCTTGAAATTTCACCAGTACCTAGTTGCACACAGGGCAACTAGTTTGCAGTGACAAGCACTGCCCCACCGTTGCAAACAAGATGGTCCTGACATTAATTTATATTCTCCCTCCAGCTGTCTGATCAGTAAAAAAGGGCCTGTTGCCATGGATATAAACTTTCCCACCATCTCGTGCAGAAATTGCCTCATGTTTACTGACAACCAGTTAATTCTCAAACAAATTGACATGGTATGAGAAAGATGTATTTACACAATGTCACTGGAGGCAAAGCTGTCACATAAAAACACTCCTAATGTCAATCAGGATGTCAGTAGTATACTCTCTGCATCCGTAAGACACACAGTTCAAAGCAGACACATAGACCCACATATACTGAGGCACTTAAATATAATCTTCCTAAACCCAAAGACCTCCTAGATGAAGTACACATATCAAATACCCTCATCATCCCTGAATGCAGTCCTGCAAAACAACATTTACATCAACACACACTGCCACATCTCATGGAGCCTCTACTTTTAAGCCCATAAGGCAAGCCACCACACAGTCCAACATTCTGCTCATTGTAGACTCCATTGTGAGATGCACAGATGTTCCTGTCACCTGACTGAATAAGTCATAGTCAGTTGCTTATCAGGGGCCAGGAGCCACTGCATTACGCATGCATTGAGGTCATTGCACCACAAGTACCAATGTAACTCGTGTAAATAACCTGAGACGTACCTTTCTAGACTATATAAAGAGAGACATCATGGATCTCTCAGAGTGTGTGTACCAGGCTGGTATGAGCCTAACATTGAACAGCATTTTACATTTTCGGAGGATGATGCCACAATACGAACAGAAGATGATTGAGTTTAATACTTAGCTTAGTTTCTGGTGTCATTCTAAGGGAGTGCACTATTTGTCAGCTTGGAAGGAGATTGTCAACAGACCACACTGTGTAAATAAGGCACTGGAGGGTTCACCAGGTAGCAGACCAGCTGTAATGAACACACAAACAAACAACAAAACACCTTAAACTGGACCACAGCGTTTTCGTCAGCAACTTCATCAGATGAGCATACCAACAAAAATGAGTCCTTTGTATATAGTCCTTAATAGGTCCATTAAGTAACCAATCCACAATTAAAGACATATTAACAAACTAAAATGTTTAAAAGGTGTCATAGGAAACAATGCATGCAGATCCTGTCTGAATAGAACTACCATTCAGTGCAAGTGTAAAACTAATAAGTAATACTTTAGCTAGATATGGGATGTAAATTCACATTAAATACATTTAAAAAATTTTTAAAACTTTCATATAAAAATACTGATAAAAGCAAACAATAGTTGTTGTGTCTTTCGGCTTTTCCCAGTTAGGGGTCACCACAGCGGAACTCCTGTCCGCTAATGATTGGCAGTAGATTTTTACGTGCCGAGTTGCCGGCCCTGACGCACAACCTTCAACAAAGGTACGCCCATTCATGCATGTCTCCACACAGAAGACGCTCTAGCTGAGAATCAAACAGGACAACGTCTTACTGTGAGGCGACAACGCTACCGCAGCACCATCACAGCAGTACCCAAAAAAATCTGTAAAAGCCTGCTGTGTAGAGATCTTAATGAAACAATAATATCTACTGGCGAAATGTTTTAGAGCAATAATAAAAATCAAAGTTTAGAAGCTCTTTATTTTAAGACTCGTTTCAAAGAAACCATGTCATTTAACCCAGGGTGTTTGTTTGCTTCTAACACCAACTGCCAGTACAACTCTCTGTACTCCAAGCATGTCTCCCAGGGACCACTCCTGGGATCAGTTGGTAGTACCTCAATCACAAAAAAATAAAAATCTCTTCCTGAAAAGTCTAAAGTGTGTTTATATAAAGCATTGTTTAAGTTCATCTTTTTTATGTCATACCTGTGCTCATAAATTCTGGATTTTAATTTTCTTTCAGTTTTGCCAATGTAAAATGCCTCACAGTTCCCACATAAGGCTAAATAAATCAAACCATTTGTATTACAGTTGGCAAAACCTAAGGTTTTAATAGATCTATTTCTGGCTTTCAAAAGCATGTATCCCGTTTTAACATAGGGGCATTGGGTACAGCTGCCACACTTGTGTACCCCTTTTACTGGGATTATAATTACCAGCCTTGCTAGGCCCATTCTCCAGAATGTTTTTAATAGTGCGCCCTTTTCTATATACACATTTAAGTGGTCAATTAAAAATATATTGCAAGTCAGAAGTACTAGCAAACCTACTCCATTCATCCTCTATAATACTTTTGACCATTCTAGCTTCTCCATCATAGGTTAGTACGAAAGCACTGCTGTACGCATTCTCTACATTAGCCTTTGTTGAATGGGTACTGCTCAGATCTACAGTGTCATTGCCAAAAATAGGGGCAAACTTAGTCTTCCTAGCTGCAGACACTTCTTCAAGCACCTCCATAAGTAATGATTCTGGGTAACCCCTAGCTTTAAACAACTCAAAAAGATATTTACTTTCATTTAAAAAATCATTATCATCAGATGTCATTCTACTGATGCGCACAAACTGGCCTTTTACCACCCCTTTCGTCTGGTGGTATGGGTTTGCACTAGTATAATACAGGTACGAATTTGAAAATGTCATTTTTCTATACACCCTGGTTTTAAAACCACCATTAATTTTATTAATGCAGACATCCAGGTATCTCAGTTCATCTTGATCAATCACATGTAAATCTTAAAAATTCAGTAGAATTTGATAAATATCTAAAAAAATCCAAGAACCTGTCCACTGACTCTCTCCAAAACAAACAAATATCATCCAAAAACTGACCATAAAAGCTCCAACACTTATTAAAATCACTATTAAAAACATATTTCTTTTCCCAATAAGATAATATGATGTTAGCATAAGTTGGGGCACAATGGGCCCCATAGCTGCATCTCTTAGTTGTTTAAAAAATTCACCCTCAAAAAAAATAAAATTGTTCTTTAAAATCACATCCATCAATATTAGGCACATTCGACAGTCATTATAAGTAATGTCCTTAGTGTCGAATAAAACTTCTTCCAACCATTCTAAACCCGTATCACAAGGGATAGAAGAAAACAAATCAACCACATCCACAGAAATAAAAAGCAAACTATCTGAATAAAGGCCAGAATTTAGTTTCTTCAACAAGTCCCAAGAATCTTTTAACACATTTTCACCCCCCCATAGCTATTTTTTTTTTATTTTGAACCCACATATTTTGCTAAAGGGGCAGTTACTGAGCCTTCTGCTGAAACAATTGGCCTTAAAGGTGGGTTGTCTATATCCTTATGAACCTTGGGGATACCAAAAATAGATGGAGCTCTGGGTTTATCTCCATGTAAGAAATTGTGTCACTATCAATAAGTCCTTCTAGTAGTAAATCATTAAGGCATAACTGAATTTTTTTGTATGTTATATTCACTTCATTTAGTGACACCCTTACATATTGTTTATCATCCCCAGGATATCCATCATTTTCCCCTAATATACTGTTTTGTCCATCAACACAATACCCCCACCTTTATCTGGTTTCATCACCCTCAAGTTTTTATTGTTTCTACATTCCTCTAGAAATTCCTTTCTTCCTTACTTAGGTTGGAAAACACCTTATTGTTAGCTACTGCTTGACGCAGTTTATTCTCTACCATGTTTTCAAAATTCCAACAAAAATGAGTCCTTTATATATAGTCCTTAATAGGTCCATTAAGTAACCAATCCACATTTAAGGGCATATTAACAAACTAAATTGTTTAAAAGGTGGCATAGGAAACAATGCATGCAGATCCTGTCTGAATAGAACTACCATTCAGTACAAGAGTAAAAATAATAAGTAATACTTTAGCTAGATATGGGATGTAAATTCACATTAAATACATTTAAAAACATTAAAACATTTTTTTAAACTTTCATATAAAAAATATGAAAAAAAAATTTTGTGTGTTTATTAAAGTTGGTTTGCTACCTGGTGAACCCTCCAGTGTCTTATGTTTTGGTTATTTGTTTGTATTTGGGCACTCTTTTCCATTCTTTTCATTTAACAGGCCACACTGCTTTGCCAGGGATCGTCTGCACCTCTGCCCTTTAGGGTTTCAGATATTAGCTAAAATATTGTCCTCCCCCCACAGTGCCTTTTTAGGCAATGCCAAACTGAAAGTACTTCTGACATAGCAAATCAAAACCAAGAAAATCTAAAGGAGTTACTCCTCAGTGCTAGGAGTATAAACAACAACAACAAAATACACACCCTAGAAGCTCTCCTCACCCTTGAGAATGCTGATGTTTGTGCTGTCATTGAGCATGGTATAAAGCCACTGAAAGCACACTGGCAGTATGCAAGGCTGTAATACCTTCCAAACATTTAGACCAGCTACTACACAGAGAGGGACTAAAGGTGAAAGTGTCTCAGTTTATGTCAAAAATAAATATACCTCAAGGCTGATCAGACTCGACAATGTACTTGAACTTCTCCACATTTAAATCGCCACAGGCAGAATCTCATATCATTTCCTTGCAGGATACAAGTCCTCCTGTATGACCAAGGAAACCCATAACACATTTAAACTTATTGGAAACACTCACCATCCAACCCAAAACCATATTCATGGGCAACTTGTAACACCAAAGATACAGGTACAGAGATTCCTGAATTTTGTAAACACAAACTCCCTGGACCAGACTGTCAGTATACCAGTCAGGGTGCAAACATACTGGTCCTGGTTTTCACTAATATGGGGGAGTGCTACACACCCCCTAGTGTAATGTCCTGTGGAATATTCAGGAGCTACTCTTAAGTCTAACTTCCTACTATTAAGTGATAACCTTACAAAATGTCAAGCCCCCATAAACCCTGAGAACACTGCTGCCTACACAGAACTGTTCACAGATTACCTGTACAAGCATGTTAGTAGTTGCACAGAGGCAGCTGTACCCACCAGGAAAGATGCACAGCACTAACTCAAAAAAAAAAACAAGCCACCCTGGTGGAATCACATCATCAGTGGGCTGTATAACAGAAGCCACCCTGATGGACTCGCAACATTGGTGGGCTGTATAACAAAAGCCACAGTGGTGGAATCACAGTGCTCGGGTATATAACAGAAATCACACTGGTGGAATCACATCAATGGGCTGTATAACAGAAGCCACACTGGTGGAATCACATCATCAGTGGACTGTATAACACAAGCCACACTGGTGGAATTACGATATCAGTGGGCTGTATGACACAAGCCATACTGGTGGAATCACAACATCAGTGGGCTGTATAACACAAGCCACACTGGTGGAATCATAATATCAGTGGGCTGTATAACAGAAGGAAGAAAATCATAGCAAACAATAGGAGGTCTAGCACTCAGCAGGATAAAAGCACTCTCATCAAACTAAACAAACAACTCAGAAGACGAAGTCTAACAAAGCCAAATTTGAGGTAAATTTGGTCTCCTAGACCAAGGACAACCACAAGGGATTCTTTAGCCATGTCCACAGCATCAAAGGCAATACACAGTTGTGTGCAGAGTTCATTGTTAATGGAACCACCTATACTGAGTCAGAAAAAATAGCAAACCTACTGGCTGACGAATTCAACTCCAACTTTACTCCTCTCTCCCTTTCAACCTTCAACCAGGAAATGCAACCAAATATACCTTCCATTACTGTCACTAGGGAACAGGTCCTTAATGCTCTCTGTAAGACCAAGAACGCTGCATTAGTGGGTCCAGACAATATCCCAGGCTGTCTTCTAATTAGCATGAAACATGACCTATCAGGCCTTCTGGAATTGCTATTTAACTGTAGTCTCCAAACATGCTCAGTGCCTCACAAATGAAGAACAGCAACAGTAATCCCTTTGCACAAAGGTGGGCCATCTACAGACCCTGGAAACTACAGACACACAAGTCTCACTAGGCTCATACACAAAACCTGTATCCCAGCTCAAAAGAGTCATTTCCTTTCTTAGTCATTTGTTCACCCAATATATCTGACAGAGTACTCTGTAGAGAATTTTAAAATCTGTCTAATCATTACACTCTGAAAAGATGTTTTCCCAGTTACTTCTTTCTTCTCAATCACACCGTCAACATTTGCTATCTACCTGAGTAGCAGCTAGAATAGGTTACTGAGGCTGCTGGAAAGCATTCCTTTTCACAGCCTGTACCTTGAGGTAAAAGCAGTTCTTCATTTTTGCAGAGCATCTGCCATCCCTTTCAGCCAGCTTGCAGGCTATCTTTAGTTATATCAGACACATGTATGGATTGGATCTTCATTATTCCATTGTCAGGGTATATGTGCCACCAGTTCCTGACTCTCATGGCTTTATGGAGGGGAGAATTGTATCCAAGCACTGGCTGGTTAAGCAGTTTGCAAATTGAGTTTTGCATCTTCACCTTTGTTTGAAGAACACCTTATGACTAAAATTTAATGATTGGCAGGCTTGCCTGCCCACCATTCAGATGTGCTATATTAACAATGTTAGTTATTTTCTGGGAAAATGCACTTTCTAGTAGTGGCCATTACTTATTTATGTAGGGTCTTGGAGCTTCAAGTCTTTATGTATAGTGAACTTTGTCTGGTATTTCATAAGATACTGCTGTTTCTTAAAATGAAATCTCATTTCTTAATGAATGAAAGTAGTTTCTGAATTAGCCTGTTTTATTGTTTCCTTGTAGGGCAGCAGTAGTTCAGACATTACTTGAAAATGGTGAATAAATTTAGTAGTATGGATCAGTTCAACTTTACTGCAGGGAGGGAAGAGCTTACAGTTGTCAAATAAACCCTTTCTTAGAGGGTCTCCAGCTTTATTATGTTTTGGCATGAGGTAACTAACCACCCAGTGGTTAATTCTTTGGTCATTGCTTTGTCCACAGGAGTTGTGGCTGCCTGTGGTATTTGCTTTAGGAATGTCTGTGCTGCAGACTTTTGCAGTGTGGTTACTCAGTCTTTGCTGCACATCTTCAGCAAGTATTGTATTGTCTGCCATGACTCCCTGAGACAGGCCTCTTATGGTACTTCATTACTGTAGGACTTAGTTTTCTGATTAGTTTCTTTAGATGTCAAATTGTAAATGGATGTGTTGTGACACTGCTCAATCATCATTTCCATTCCTTCAGTGGAAGAAAAAGAATGGGGTTTGGGCCACAGCTGTTTTCACCCTTAGCAGGTGTTTCTATTGCCTCACTGTTATGCAGTCATGAAATTAATGTATAATTATGGAGGTATGTGGGGATATACTGGAGAGCTTCTCACCCTGCAAAAAATAATGATTTATTGTGCAGGCATATTTCTTGAATTTTGTAGTTGACTACTTCTGACTGAGTAGTCTGCTGAGGTTTGGAAGTTGAGGATTCATAGTGCAGCCTTACGATGTTCTTCATGTTTCACTGTTGCAGTCATTACATTTGGGTAATCCTGATGGCAGGTTGCCCTCAGTTGGCCTGAATTCCAAAGTCTTGGGTCCTGTGTTGGCTGCTGTCGCCCCTTCCCTGACGTCATGTCGTCAGGGGTATAAAAAAAGCAGCCGACGCCATTTTTTCAGTCTTTCTTGCCGTGCAGTGCCCAAAGCAGAAGCAGATCGCAAGTGCCGGTCGGCCGACTCCTGAGATTTTCGTGTTCGAATTTCAGATCCAAAGTCTTCAATAAAGCTAAGTACCCCATTAGGGAAACTTTTTTCTTGCTCCAGACCGATGTCAGAAAAAGTTAATAATTGTATTTCTTGTGGAAAGCAAATACCTCATAAGGACTTTCAGTCTTACTGTATTCCTTGCCTAGGCCCTGATCACAACATTGCTGGTTGTTGGTTTTGTGCTAGATTTATCCAACGCACTATTAAGCGTCGCTATGACTTTGCTTTAAACTATTTTGGACGCCAGTTTAATTATCCAGAAATGTCGTCGGATAGCCATCCGACTACCGGAGTTCACAAAAAACGCAAAGAAAAGGAGAGAGATAGACAACCAAGGCCCAAAACCGACAAAACTTCTCCTAAGCCAGTCGCCGGTTCTCAGTGAGGCGCTTTCACAGCCCCTGATGCCCGCTACTTTAGAGTCGCAGGCCGCTACCGACTCCCACGTGGAGTCAGCCTAGCCGATGGAAACTCAAGGTATTGGAGCTTCGGATACTATTCCTTCAGATGGGTCTGGAGCCGCTGAGCAGGCACCGGCATCTGAGGGTGCATTCATACCTAAACATCTTTACATTAAACCAACCTCAGCTTCAAAGGCAAAGACTAAAGCACCCTCTAAAGCAAAGAAACAAACACAAGAGCCACGTGGACAGGCCTCTATGCCCAAAAAACAGATGCTCAAAATGGCTGAAGACTTAATTACCTTGATCAGGGGTTCCCATCCCCCTCCTGATAAGAGGCCTAGGCAAGAGACTGACTATGAATCTTCAGATCAGGCTTCTATTTCTTCTGATTCCTCTTCTGATCAGGAATACCCCCCCCCCCCCCCCCATGAGGATTCTGATGCTGAAGAATCTATACCTTCAGCTTCTCCTCCAGAGGACTATTCTTTTGGGGAAACCTTGCATACCATGACGGAGCATTTCCACTGGGAGAGCCAACATTTTTCAGAATCTATAAAGAGGCTCAGGGATTTTTTTTTACTACCTCAACACAGACCACTAGCCATTCCACCTGTGTTAGATATTGTAGATGATGTGTGTTCGGAGTCTAGTCTTACCCCCGTCTCCTTACCTCCAGCTCCTGTTAAGCCTAATAGATATTACAGAGTTTCTGACTCTCATAAATTCCTTTTTATAACCCTGCTGCAGACCCAGAAACTATTTCACAGGGTCCCAAAGGAGTTGAGGCTTCCGCTGCAAAAAACCCTACCCTCTCTGACAGAGATTCTAGGGCACTGGATAGATGGGGAAAAAAGGTTTACACATCTGCTACCTTGGCTATAAGGGCCTTAAACTGTCAGTTTCATATGCTCAAATATCAGCAACATGTCATGGCATTGCTTAAACAAAAAATGTTATTAAACTCTGAGTGTGTAGAAAACAAGGATATGCATGATTTATTGCATGCAGCTGAACAAATTGGAAAGCATACTTTGCAATGTGGTTTTAATTCTTTGGAGGCCTCCTACAAGGCCGCAGTTACGGGTTCTGTAATTAGGAGCCATGCTTGGTTCAAGGAACAAAATCTGCCTGATCATGTCAAAGTTAAATTATTAGATGCACCTTTACAGCATGATACTTTGTTTGGTGTTAAGGCAGAGGAGGTGTTAAAGAAAATGGAGGACAAAGCTAAATCTATGCAAACTGTCAAAGATTTTTTACAAGTACAGCCACCTAGGTTTAGTAGACACTGGCCTACAAAGAATTGGTCCTTTCCTGTGTCAGACAGACCTCAAAGGGGCAGATCCAGACACCCTAGAGGCAGATCCCAGGCGCAAGTTCCTACAGGTTAAAGCAACGGGGTACTTCTACCTCCAAAGTTGGAGAAGGCCAATCACAACCATACAGGAAACAATCCCAATGACTTCCCCTGCCTGCACCAAGCACTTATCTTCTGGCAGCACCCTTAGGGGGAAAATTAGCACTTTTTTCTCAAAATTGGCACATTATAACCCAGGACAAGTGGGTTCTAAATATCATGTCACAAGGGTACAATTTCCATTTCCATACCCTGCCAAAAAAACGGCTGGCCAGATCTGCCAAAAAATCAATGGGCAGAGGCACAAAAGCAAGTCTCATCCCTCATGGACATGGGGGCCATTCAATAAGTACCAGAGCAAGACCAGGGACAAGGATTTTACTCGAGACTGTTCTTGGTTCCCAGAAAGGACAAGACCTGGAGACCAATATTGGACCTATCTGTTCTGAACACATTCATGGATGTACCAGAATTCAGAATGTTAACTTTGCAGCAGCTTGTGTCCATGCTGGGCAAGAATGCTTGGGTTGTGACTTTAGACCTAAAAGAGGCATACCTGCATGTCCCAATCAGATAATCATGTAGAATATACCTCGGATTCAAGGCTGGATCAATGCATTACCAATTCTCTGCACTGCCCTTTGGCTTAACTACTGTGCCCAGGGTCTTTACAAAGTGCCTGGCACCAGTAATTGCATTCTGCAGACAAAAAGGAATACAAATGTATCCTTACTTGGATGACTGTCTAATTCAAGCAGAGAACAAGGACATTCTTCTACAGCATCTGGCGTTTGTGAAAAGACTTCTAACATGCCTAGGGTACACAGTCAACGAAAAGAAATCAAAACTAGTACCCTCTCAAGAGATAATATTCCTGGGTGCAAGCTTGAGTATAACTGCCCAGATGGCTCATCTCACGCCAGATAAACAAAGGCAGCTGACTACCTATTTCAAAATGTTGGCAACAAAGGCCCAGTTATCTGCAAGAAAAATTCTGCAGGCTTTGGGTGTCATGGCATCCTGAATCCTACTAATTCCATATGCAAGACTGCATATGAGGAAACTTCAATGGTACCTAAAAAGTGTTTGGACTCAACATTGCCACAGCCTGGAGACAATGATTACTCTCATTCCCTGCCTGCAACAGGAGTTTCGATGGTGGGCGAAGGCTTGTCACCAGAACAAGGGACAGCTATTCACATTACCCCTAGTCAGGCAGACACCAACAACGGATGCATCAGATTATGCCTGGGGTGCCCACATGGCAGGAAGATGCATTCAGGGCACATGGTCCTCAATCCAAATGCATCTACATATCAATCAAAAAGAGATGCTAGCTGTTCAAAATGCCCTGACAGCCTTCAAGGACCTACTTCGTCCAGGACAACTACTGATAGACAGACAACACCACGGTCATGTGGTATATAAACAAGCAGGGGGGCACACATTCTTACCCCCTTTGCAGACTAGCCATGACTTTGTGGGACACAGCATTGACTTATCAAGTACATCTACAGGCACAATTCCTGCCAGGAAAGGAAAATACTCTGGCAGACGAACTAAGCAGAAACCACATGGATCCCCATGAATGGCAGCTGGATCCACAAGTCTTCAGCATGATACCAAGGAAATGGGGATGCCCGAACATCAATCTGTTTGCCTCCCCTCACAACTACCAACTAAAAAGATTCTGCACAAGGACTTATTGCAGACAAGCATGGAAAATGGACACCCTATCTTTCAGCTGGAAAAACCTAGCAGTATATGCATTTCCTCCACTGCCACTCCTCCCCAAGGTACTCCTAAAGGTCAGACAAGAGAAGCCAAAGATGATACTGATTGCCCCAGACTGGCCCCACCAGTACTGGTATCCAATCCTAAGGAATTTGTCTCAATGCCCAGCTTGGACCTTACCTCAAATACCCCATCTACTGTCCCAGCAAAACAATCAGATCCTGCACAGCCAACTCAGGTCTTTAAACCTGGCAGCATGGCGGATAATGTAATCATACAAAACACACCTCTCAGTAAAGCTGTGATGGATGTCATTTTGGAAGCCAGAAGGCCTAGTACTAGAAAAATCTTATGCTGGGAAATGGAAGAGATTCTGTGCTTGGAAACAGGCACAAGGAACTGATACAGCTGTACCAAATATTCCTCAGATTTTGCAATACTTAACTGAGATGCTGGACAAAGGCCTATCTTTTTCATCAATTAAAATTCGTGCCTCTACCATTTCGGCTCATTAGAATACAGAGCCACCAATCTTTTCTCATCCTTTATTAAAGCAGTACCTCAGAGGAGCCAAAAATTGAAGGCCTCCAAGGAGATCACCGATACCTGCATGGGACTTCAACTATGTCTTGGAAAAACTCACCCTGCCTCCTTTTGAGCCAGCTGCTACTGCTGATATAAAGTTTTTATCTTGGAAAACAACTCTGCTCCTAGCAATAACTTCTGCAAGATGAGTTTCGGCGCTACATGCACTCATGGCTGGGGAACCTTTTATCATGTTTTATCCAGACAGGGTTTCTCTGAGGAAAAACCCGACATTTATGGCTAAAGTGGTATCCAGTGTGGCTCTTAACCAAACTATTCATCTGCCAACTTTTTATCCAAATCCACAGAACAAGGGGGAGAGAATTCTGCATTCCTTGGACATACACAGACAGCTTAGATTCTACTTGGACAGAACCAAAGTTTTCAGGAAGACAGAGCAATTACTAGTGGCATATGCTACAGGATCACAAGGAAAGGCTATCTCACAGCAGATTATTTCAAAGTGGATAGGCCACTGCATTCATTTCTGCTATTTTCAACATGGCAAGCCAGTGTCTAAGGGCATTAGGCCACATTCAACCAGAGCTGCAGCCACTTCAGCAGCCTTTCTCAGGGGAGTACCAACCAAAGACATTCTAGAGGCTGCTACTTGGAGTTCAGTGCACACCTTTACAAAGCACTGTTATCTACCGCTCTACTCTAAATCCAGGGCAGGCTTTGCCACTGCAGTTCTGCAGGGCCTCATAGCCGCTCCTAATGCGGTTTAGCTCCAGCCTCCCCAACCATAGCTTTGGGACTCTACCCAAATGTAATGACTGCAACAGTGAAATACAAAGAACATAGTACAGTTGTGTACACTTACCATAAATGTAGATGTTCGAGTGTATTCACTGTTGCAGTCCAGGTTACCCACCCGCCATCCCCTTTTTTTCTGCTAGAACTTATCTTTCCTTCTCTGATTTATACAACCCATGTGGTGTATTTGCTTGTAGATGAAGGTAAAGTTTATATTGGTGCATGTATTTATATATATATATATATATATATATATATATATATATAAAAAAATGTTGGCTACCCTTTTATGGGGCACCTGACATCTGGAGCAAGAAAAACTGAAGAAAATGGCGTTGGCTGCTTCTTTTATACCCCTGATGACCTGACATCAGGGAAGGGGCGACAGCAACCGACACAGGACCCAAGACTTTGGAATAAAGGCCGACTGAGGGCAACCTGCCAGCAGGATTACCCAAATGTAAAGACTGCAACAGTGAATACACTCGAACATCTACATTTATGGTAAGTGTACACAACTGTACTTTCTTGTTCCTAGTGTATTCCTCCAGCTCCGTTCCACCCTTGTAATTTACTTATTAGGATACAGTCCAACCAAGAACCAGTAAAGGAGGGTCCTTGATGGTAGGTGACACACAAATTCTTGTTATATTAGTTGATCAAAAAGAGGACTTTCTTTACTTGTTTAGGAAAACCATTCAACTGTCCCTGTGTTCTCTCTTCTACCATCCAGTCTCAGTTGCTGGAATTCCCATTATGTCAGGTAGTTTTATAATTGTGCATTACTCAGTGCTGTAGGCATCAGATCTTCATTTTTTTAGGCTTGAAAGACGATGCTTGCTAATAGCTAGGGTATGAACTTGTGGGCTGTGGGGATGAACACACTTTGTTATCCAGTATATGACATCATGTTGTGTAATGAAAAGGTACATGTACATCTTTGAGAATGGGATCTTCCATAAATTTGCCAAATTACAATTTGACAGAAGGGGTAAACAAACCAACGATGCATCAAGGAGGGTCCTGTCATAGATAACTGGCATGGTAAGAATGTATCTTGTTATTTGTTACATAAGGAACTTAATTTCTTGAGTGCTCATTTCTGATTTTACATGTAGGAAATGTAGGCTCTGACTGTGTGTAATGTGTGTTTATTAGGAAGATACCCAAATTACTAACATTTTCAAAATCTGTTGGACAATTTCCATGGTTGCTGTAACATTAACTATTTGTTGACCTTTGTGTGCCTCTAAAACTTTTTACAAAGGAGTTTTTGTTTTTTAATGAACAGTACATTGCCTAGCAAAATTAATGTACTCAAAGTAATTTCTTGTCATGTAAAAGCTCAAGTCTAGGTGAACAAAGGGGCTCTTACTGTAAATGTCTTGAATGCATAGTTTCCAATACACGAAGAGTTGTTAAATTTTAAGTAATATAATTCTGTTTTGTGCATTGTAGTATTATTAAAAAATTGATGTAAAGACTAACATATTGACTATTAACTGTGAAGAATTTTTACTGATGACATTTGTACCTTTTTAGTTGCATTTGCTGTTCACAAGATATTTGCTTTTGCTTGGCTTGTGCTTTTAACTTGAATTTTCAGAAAATTTGGAATGTAACGGTATGCATTGGCTGCTAGAGATGTGTCATTTCAAAGCTCAGAGGTATTAATGCATTAACTAGCATAAGTTCATGGACAAGACTGTAGTAGTATTTAGTATTTCTGCTACCAGGCAAGTGGTTATTCATGAAAATCAGCTTGTACTGCAGTGTTCAAACATGATTATGTAAGAATGTTTTGGGGAATTGGTATTTGCTACCATATTTGTACACATGCTTTATGTGTGGCTTCATTGGGGTTCTGATCTTTAAACACCTGATGTTTTTATTTGTTTTAGGATATTGATATTTATGAGTATTTCATTTTTTTGACAAATCCATATAAATATGAACTAGAAAAGTAAAAATTCACAAATATACTACCTTTGCTAGCCACTGACAACACTGTTATGAGGGGAGAAGTACCCATTTCTGCACCAGCTTTTATTTTCATCTTCAGGAGTTCATATGTAGGCATAGTGCCCTGACTTAGTTTTTAGTGGATTTGAATTTGCCAGATCTGAAACATGCAGTTACTTTGTTTCTGTTGCACTCATTTGGTAACCATGACATTATGTGGCTACGAATAGTACTTGGCGAGTGATATCTACGATGTTAGCATTTCTTGTTGTCTGTATCTTAATGAACCTGCGCAAATTCCTGAGTATTGCAAATTGATGTAAACTGCATTGCTGGCTTAATTGTGAATTAATATTCAGTTAATATTATTGTTCTGTAGAACAGCTTCTACTAAGGTTTTGTTAAATACATTATTTTTATGTATGTTATTTCTTCTCTTTTTTCAGGTGAACTTGTTATTGTCTGTGTCTAAATAGCTTCCAGGTCACAGTGAGCTGTGCTAGTTTAATAAAGCTGTTTTGGACAAAGAGAAAGGACATTGCTGGTATGAAAAGCAGATGGACTTTAGATAATTGGCACATTTGCACACAGACATACTGGGTAGAGCGTATCCCTCCAGACTGCATCCTGTCCTCCAGTTTCTTCATCTTCAGTGTCAAGAAGAATGTATAATACTAACTATAGAAAAAAATCAGAGTTCTCTCTCTCTCTCTGTCCTCTGTGTTTGTTTAAGCCTTTTGCCAAAGACATTTCCATGTGGTCAAGGCCATAGTTTTACAAATCTACAGGAACACATTCTCTCTTCATTTGAAAGCTTTGAAACTAATTTTCATTAAGTCAGCTGCACTTTGGTATAAATTCAGCATGTTAAAGTGTGTGTTCTAAGTCAAGAGGCTGTAATAACAAGTTCATGTTCTGCTGCCATTCTAAATGAAGGGAAAGGTTAAGTACACCTACCGTGAATGAGGGCAGAGATATTGACATCAATATGTATGTTTTAACATCCATGTGTATTTTTAGTTGAAACTTGAGCTGCTCTTTTTTGTCAAATGCTCAGAGACCAGGGTTAAGCTGTGCATAAATTCTGCCCTTATTTGCCTTCAGAAGCCCTTTGGTTATTCCCAGAAGTGTGTTTTTAATAGATTTGCTTCCTTTGGGCATAATAATTTGTTACTAAAAGCCCCAGGCCTTTTTCTAACATAATAAATGACCCCCATGGAAGCAATATAGATATTGTAGCCATTGTTGCACACGACATCTTTCAGTATGCATTGCTCTCCTTTTGAACAAAACGGCATCCATATCTTCAGCTGTAACAGAAGGACTGTAAATATTAATTTTTAGACAAGTATTGTGGCAGTAGTATGTGTTTAACCATACAGTATTATCTAATTAAGTCAGCCAAGCAAACTTAAGCAAGGCTTTGACTTCCTTTCTCCACGTAGATGCATCTCTTTCTTTTGCTACAGAGCAGCACATTAACTGAAGCATGCATATCACTAGGTATGTATTTTTAAGCATTAATGAACTTTGCCTATACCACAGCCAGGTAGATGAAAACTTGAAGTCCAAAAGAAGCACAGGTCAAAGTCTTGTGTCTTGTCACTGGTGCTTTTCAATGTACCCTTGCTACAGACTGCCAGATCTGCTTCAGGTGCTTTAATGTCTTCCTTGCCAGAAAAGCCTGGCAATACTCTGGCAAATTAAGATTTAAAAATGAGTAGTGGGTGAGGTGGGGAGCCTGAAACAGTTTATTTTTATATGACTCATTTACTTTCAGACACCTGCAGTAAATAGAAGAAACACTTTTATAGTGTTTTCTTATGACAAGTAGTCTGTCCTTAATGTACAAGATTTTTTTCATGTTAAACATATTTTAAAGAGCTTTAAGAGTATCACATGATCCTGAGAAATTTTGATGAGAGGTGTCTGATTATCAAGTTGCCTGCTTTGATTTACAATATCTGTACAGCTTGCATTTGTAGAAAGACAGGAACATAATCAACTCTACCTTTCACCTGCTTCCCTTCATTTAGGCCATTGAAATACTTTTTTTTTCTGAAGCTAGCTGATAAGCAGGAACGGTATCTGTTTGGGAAAGCTACATTTCTAGACAGGTCCAGGACTGATTATGGTTGTATGAGGTGAAAAAGATTGTGAATGGAGGACAAACAATCAGTGGATGAGACTAGGGCCTTTCTGCCAACACGTTTCCTTTCTTTTTTTTTTTTTGTAGAACTTGAGCATTTTTCTTCACTACTTATTTTGCTGTTGCTGTAGTCATTGAAAAAACAGCTGAGAGTCTTGTTTATGGCACTGCCTCAGTGATCAGTATTCAGACTGCGACTGCTCAGTACACCACACATATGCTGGTTGCAGAAGAGCCGTTATCAATGGCCATAGCTTAAGTAGCCTGGTGGAGATGGTTTACACTGGAGATGTTGTGAAGAATCAGGGACAAAGCCAGCCACAATATGAAGAAGGCTTAACATGTTTTCTGTTTTCCTGTAGGTGGTGTTTATTCTAAAGTTTACCTAAAACCTGCAGTTATTTTGTGAGGATGCCATAGAAATGCTGTTGCATGAAACTTAGTGACTGAGTAGTACTGCTGCTGATCTCAGGACCAAGGAACTGTGTGCCTTTATTGTTAACCGCCAACTGCCTGAATGAGAAGTAGAGCTGAGTAGATGAAACCACAGTTTAATATCATCTGAAGCCCCCCTTACCTAGTGTTGTATTGCATTATCACATATGACTGTTTTTTTATGTGATATGAAGTTAGAACCAACCAGTTTTAAATGTTATCTGTTCTGATTTTGACAATGCTAATCTCATAGCTTTCCTTAAAATGAAAAATGAAGCTTTAGATTTTACTGCTAAAAAGGTTCTTGCAGCATGTAACAGTGAGATAATGTATGTATGCTCTCCCCCATGTTATCATGACTGATTTTCTCAGTGATGATGCATTGGGAGACTGCCTTACAGTGCCATCAGGCATGCAGTGTATCTGCACATCATATAAAGCTGGTGGCTCTCTCATATTGCTCCCATTTTTTCCTGCTTTTGGTTTCTGCAGAAGGTGTGGATGTACTTTAGGTGGCTCTCTGCAGTGAGTGGAACACTTGGGTTCCTGCTTCATGGGCTTTCCCTTACTGCCTTTCTTAAAATCATTTATGTTTGCCCTCCTTACTTTTCTTAAAATCTTTTTTCATACACCTTTGTTAACTTCATATATTACACAAAGTCATGGGTACACACACAGTTATAAAAAGCAAGCAAATTACATAGATGCTTCCTTTTCATGCATTATGCATGCATGGTTTATTTCTTAATTATTATTCAAGTTAACATTACTTAGATTGCTCAAGTCCAGCTTTCTTTGAAATTTCACTTCTGAACATTATTTTGCATGCAGTGTTCCCACAGATTCCATTTCTTTCTATCTAGTTTGTTCCTTCTCTTTTCACCTTTCTTAATATCATAAGGTTCCATGTAAGGTAATATATAGTGTGTGTGTGTGTGTGTGTGTGTGTGTGTCTGTGTAAGGATTGGAAGTCTTTCAGGAATGCATGTACTGTTGCCCAGGTTTCATTGATAGCTGATATTTCTAAATAATCATAAAGAGAGAAAACAGAACAATAATGCTTGCTTACAGCTCACTGTAGAGTGTCCTGAAGGTTTGGGATATGCCTGATGCATTTGACAGACCATAACAGTACTACTATGAATGTAACTTTCTTTTTCTTTCTTCAGACAGTCTCTTCATTGTTAGTTTATTTCCCTGATTTTTGTTGTTTTGCTGGACTCTTCTGATTTCTCACAGAGCCTCACAGTTAGGAGGGGCATGCTGTTGGCTGTTTTAGATGGAGTACGCTTACCCCACTATTCCCATTTCTTTCCAGCTTCTCACTGTACTCGCTTCCTCCTTATAGTTCATTGTAGGAAAGCACCTGTATTCACTGCTTAAAATTGACCTTTCAGATTTTTTTATGGTTAGTGATTTCTCAGTCATGACTATCACAGTCATTGCATCTGTAGCATGGAGCAGGTAGTGTCCCTTTTGTCCCCAATGCCAGGACTTCAGGATTCTAAATTTGGGCAAAACTCAAGACCAGCCGTATCTGTCAGTGCTTGGTTATGGTGGAATCCACTTTTCATAAGGTCGGAAGAGAAAGCTGTGCTACAGACATTAGAGGCCTGATAGACCAGTGTAGGCTAAGGATGCAGAGACCAATCATAGTATCTTTAGGCCTGACTCCTCCTATAAAGCACATCACATTTCTGGTGACTCCTCCTGTAAAGCACATCACATTTCTGGTGGCCTCAGAACCATACATCATTTTCATATTCTGTAATGAGAGGATTCTTCATAACTTTGGCAACTTGGACTTTGAACAGTGTGACTTCCCTAACAATCTGCCTTGGTGGCAAGTTCAAAGCAAAAATGTGACCATTCACTTCTCCCAATATGAGTTATTTGAGGCATTTATGACGTCAGGGGACTTGGAACCTGTATCATTAGCATCTCAGCACTAGGTTTGGGTTTGGCCACATGGTGTTGACTTCCATCACTTCCTTCAAATATTGCAGCACTCTGTGGATTTTCAGACTCCACACACTTCTTTCCTTCTTTATTTTGCTTGGGCCCACTCATTTTCTGGTTCTCCAGATGAATATTGAAGGATTGCTTATTACTTGGTGGGGAAATGCCATTTAGGTGCAGAAACATCATTCATTTCCTACTGATACCAGTTGTTGCTTGGGACCTAGCTCCCCCTCTCTAACCAGCACTTTTATGTTGGGTATGCCTCACTTCCAGTATATACCCAAATAAGTAAATACCCATCCATCTTTAGCGTCTATTTTTTTGTCTCTGAACTTTTTGAAGTTCATTCCAAGGTATTTGGCCTTTTGCCAAGTTCTTCATGATGGGGAGTTTCTGTCCCTCCCCTTCTGAAACTTTAGCTTCTCTCTCCAGATATGGGGTAGGGAGGTGTTTTCCAGTTATGCAAGTACCTCTTCTAAATAATTTTCATTTAGAGAAGTAGTGTGGATCTTAAAGTCTACTCTACAATGGGATTCTTTTCTTTCATGATGTATCTGACTTTCTGCTTGATTATCCACTCATGTGGAGAGTGTCTTCAGAAATGCTGTTTTTCACACCAAAATGTATCTGCAATTGGATTGCTGTTATCTTAAGAACACTCACCAGCTTTATCTCTTCCAGTACATTGTTGATATTTTAGATAAGCACCCTAAGCAGGATTCTTTTGTGATTTCCTCATGTTGGGTTTGGGCCATAGAGGCCTCAGCACTTCCACCATCTTTAGCCATGGGGAGCCTAAGGCTGTGGGCAGGTGTGGCAAATTAATTTATTTTTTGCCATTAGGTCATTAAACTGTTTGTTCCATTTATCCCATTTCTGATCCTTTCTTGTGGAGTGGCAATTACAGAAGGTGGCTGTTGTGTTTGAAACTTTGGAGAAGCATGCTGTGAAGTAGTGCAGTCTAATCACAAGCTCTGAAACTTGATTTTTTTATTCCAGCTGATACTGCCTTCTCTGGCATGTTTTCTTTGAGTGGCTTGATTGTGTCTTTTTTTTTTTTTATGAAGAGTTGACTGGTAATATATTGGATTATGGGGATTTCAGAATGAGAAATGTGGTACTTTCTACACTGAAGAATATTTATACCCTCTCAGATAGTCCACAAGCCAGCAATCTTAGAAGAAACCTCCTTATGGGCAGCAAAAGGTGGTAAGGATTTAGACTAACCTTTTATTGCACCCACCCTCCAAGTTCCAAATGTGAGCTGTAGGTGCTAGTTTCATCTTTTAGAAGTTTTGACTGTTTTTTTTTTCCTGATTCAGAGCTGTTGATGTGAAGGTGATGCTCTAGATTTATGCTAGCCTGAAAGTCCTTCAGTCTAGATGCCTTGGTTTGAATGTCATTCTTTTGGGGTTGTTCTTCAAGTTGATGCTGCTGTTTGCCCAGTCTTCATTTATAAAATCAGGTAGTGATGGAAAAGCAAATTTTTTTAAAGAAACTTATGGACTGTGTGTCCCAGTGAAAGAAGAGAAAATACTCTGGCCCGGGCATTTCCTCATGTCTGGGATGTTGAAAGGGTGATTCTTGATCTTAGCATTTTCAACAGATACTTGAGGTTTCATATGGTGAGTGTTAAGGTAGGAGGGGTGAATGAGCATGATGTTGTTCTTATATGTGGTGGATATTTACCAGCACTTAAAGATTTGGAAATTGCATAGGAGATTTGTCAAATACTGTGCTAAACCCCTGAACATTTTCTGTACTGGTCTTTTGGTCTTTCCATTCCCAGCATTTTTATCAAGTATTTTGACATGATTGCAGAGGTGTTATCAGCTCCAGGAAGTCTTTTTTTGAACAGCTTAGTTCTGGTGGCTCTGTAAGATGAAGTGTTGCTGTAAGTTCTGTACTGGAACCAGTGCTTGGAGATCTGAGTTTAAAGGCCCTCTGCAGATGGCTAATTCTTTCTTGTGGTATCCACATCTCAACAATGTTTTTGAAGTCTGTGACACCCACACCTAGGCGCATGGGCTTCTCTTGCTTATGTATGTCAAGAAATTTGATAGACTGGAAGGACTTGTTCAGCTCATGCACGCTGTATTTATTTTCTGGTGCTCGTACACTTTGGATGCTGATTCTAAAATGCATTATCAGATAGTTCATGTGTTCATTATTTAAAAAGTATAAACCATCAAGTGTCCCTGTAGTCATCAAATCTCCAACCACAGTTTGTAACAGCACACACTGCATTACATTGGAAAGTTACACAGTTGTAAGCACTTTAACCTAGCCAGCTGAAACAGAGGGTATGAGAAGCTGAAGACTGGCTTTAACTTCTCGCATGACAGCAACTTTGGAGCTTGGCAATTACTGAAGTTGGCAAGGAGGTCCTTTGGTCATGAGCTATAGTTGGACTGAGGGGAGAAAGTAAATCATTTTGAGGTCCAGCATCAGCCAAAGCTTCCTCTTTCAAAGACCTTCCTTGTATTGGCTTACAGCTGCTCACATTTTCCTGTGCTTTTAACTAGTGAGGGACCAGGTTTATATTAATCACAAACTAGTGATGGACCAGGTTGGTATTAATCACAGATTAACATAGCTGACAAAGGTAGGAGAGGCCCCCCCCACCCAATTATAGCCATCTTTGGAGACGAGTCTAATGGTTGCAACACTGCTAAAACTCGGTCCAGTTTATGGCGCAGCATTGTGACTAGCTTAGTGAGCACAGTTTGACATCAGTGCAAGCACCAGGGCAGTCTTTGGTTTGTACCATCCCGTTCCTCATAGTAAAATTCAAAGAACTAAGATAATACATTCTGATTGTCCAATATAGCCAGGAAATGTGTTTTTCCAGGCTGTCAAGTCTCTAGCAATAGTGTACCCTGTCACAGTACAAAGAAAGTGGTACTCAGTTGTGGTGACATCTGTCTCCAGTACATTCTCTGCTCCAGCTAAATCCCTATTCAAAAGTACTCCGAGGTGACTGAAGCTGCCAGAAAGTGTTCTACTTGTCAGATGTACATTGCTAATTGGCAGAGGCTCTCCATTTCAGCAGAGCGATGTCTTACATTGCTTCAGGTGGTTAATTTCCAAATTGTTCTGACATATATTAAGTACATTTAAATCAGGTCTTAGTTATTCCATGATGTGGGTGCATATTTCTGGCATTTTGTGCACATTATAACCTTCTGGAGGGCAGAACTGTGGTACCAGCAGCAGCAGCTGGTTAAACAGTTTTTTTAAAGAGGTTTTGCATTTTCACTCGTATTTGAAAAGCCCTTTTCTCCTTGGAACTTAAAATTCTTGAGTGATAGGCTTACCCATCCTTCAGCCAAAGTAGTTGATTCATTAGCTTTGATATTTGTCTTTTGGAAGAGGTTGTTCTTTGTAGCAGCTACCACTGCCTACAGGGTCTCTAAGCTGCAGGCTTTTCTGTGTTGGAAACCATATTTGGTCTTTCACAGAGACTGGATTTCCCATACACCTAACCTACAGTTCTTTTTGAAAGTAGTTTAAGGTCTGCTGTTAAACCATGCCATTCAACTTCCTTTTTTCCTCTCTGTAAGGGGAAAGAATCCAGGCAGAGAGAGAGAGAGACCTTTATACCTTGGAGGTACATCACTATCTCAGGTTTTGCCTGGAAGACAAGTCTAAGAATGTATACCAGCTATGGGGGTGTGCAGTGTCTATATCAATCATATCTAAGAAGGTTGGTAGCTGTCTTGTCTTTAAACATCGTCTGACACACTGCTCATTTGAAAATGCTGATGTAAAAGGCTACTTAACCATTGTTGTGACTGCTTGTATTGCTTGTTTCAATAATTTCTTCATTATAGACATTTGTTCCATGGCTACTTGGTTGTTGGTTTATTCCTTCTTCAGGAATTATTACTTGGACCTTGATTCCAAGACTTGGTCCTCCTTTGGTACCTTTCTGCCTTATGACTTGGTCTACTGACTTCTTACCTTTTCTTCTTCCACCATCTCCATTCTTATGAGTGGCTTAATTTGCATTGCTTAGGATTCTTCCCACTCGTTTCCCACTTTTGTGGACATTGATTCAGATATATCAGCTGAACTGTGGGAAGAAGACCTTCTGCAGTGAATATTTATTGCACTTACTCCATCCCCGCCAGATGAAATTTCTTGCAAGTCATGCAAGTATATTAATTTTATATTCTTTCTTTTATTTTTTATCTTTGTTATCCTTGCTCATTGTATGTGATCAAACTGTAGAGCATAAGGGTTTAATATTCCCTCCTAGTCTAACCCAAGCCAGGAGACATGCTGGTGTACCTTTGGTGTACAAGCTAGAAAAATTTCTGAAAGGAGTCAAGCTGGAGATATTTAAAGCAGAAATCTTGGTGCTTATGCACTGCAAGATGGCCTTTTCATGGATAATTGATATGGTAAGAAAGTACGTGTTACCTTCCATCTATTGCATCTATAAAAAGAGATGTTGAATGGTGGTTGATTTTGTCCACTCACAATCTGGCCATTCAACACACCTCTTAATGACCAGTCCCTCACACTCAGATCGGAGAGCTAATTTTAGAGTCATTAGCAGTTCAGAAACAGTTTGTTGCACTTGTTTATTTATACACTATTTTTAAGGAAGTAATAGCAGTGTTGTTGGTGAAACCATTCAAGGTTTTTCTTTTACGGAGGATTCTACTAGTAGTCACAAGCAACGTGACAGTCACACTGTACATAATTTATAAGCAGGGTGGTACAGTCATACCAGCTTTGTGAATTAGCTGTGCACTTTTGAGATCTGATATTGTCCAGTGGATCTTTATTCAGTGGCTGTGCATTAGACAGGAAAAGGCAGTGTGTTGGCAGATAGCATAATATGAGGTGTTCATTTAGATCTTGCATGGTATATTTGTCCCCAGGCTTTTGAAGAACTGACATTCATGGGAATCCACACTTAAGACCTTTTTGCATCCATGGAAATATTCAGATTCTTCAGGTTCTAGAACAGGCATTAAAACACTTTAACAAGGCCATGGCAGGAAGTTCTTTATGCATATGAGTCAGAATATCCTTCTGAAATCATTGAAGAGAAGATACTCTGGTGATTTTTCATTATTCTTTCATCGTGACAAGCCCTACATAGCACCTCTTTCCTTTTTCTTACTTTGCTTTTCATCATCTTTAGGTATTAGCCCTTGATTCATACTTGCCCTGGTTCTACTCCCAGGGGTGGAATAAAAATCAGGATTCACCACACCATAACAAGTGTTATGCCTTCTGCTGTGTACTCATAGAGCAGTGAAAAAGACTGTAACATATCTTGTAGCTAGAAGTGTCAGTAGAAACGCCTGCAAATAAAAGAGGTTGACGAAGCTGAAATGACGTCTTAGAAATTATCTACCAATAAAATAGTCAAAAGTGTATGTACCTGCTTTCTGAACCTGGTGGTACCCTTTGCAAGAGCTGGCTAAGTACGTTTTTAAATGATTATTTTTGTATATCTGTGCAAAGTTGTAACAGGAGGATGAGAAGGAAAAATGTATGGTTTTGTGAAACTTTAGTATTTCTTACAGGGTTAGTCACTTTTATATACTGTGATTTGTTTTATTGGACAGTAGTCTGTGGAACAAATTTAACTGTCCTATTTAAATTTATTGCGAAGAATTGAAGGTTTAAAAGATGCACTGTATCTGTGATGAATGCTTAAGAAAGTTTTGTGAAGTAGTTGTTTTAGTCGCATTTTAAACTGTGTTTGGATATTCCATGGTGTTATGTTATGTTGTGTAGCTTAGTGTTTTTTGTTGGGAAACGTTTGTAATGTTTTAGGAAGGTTTGGACTGTTGTAAAGTTTAAAAGGTAGCACTTTGACATGAAAGTAATCAACTGAAATTTCCCTAGGCTTGTGCACTTATTGGGTCCACAGCAGGAAAGGAATTTTACCATTTACTTGCATATTTATACATGTTTCACATGGCAGACTTTTAGGGTAAAGAAAATGAACATGGGACCTACGACGATTAATATTTCACATCAGTCTTTGAAACACAGTAGGATAAAGCCCCAGAAGTGACCAATATGACTCAGATTTGATTAGATCGTATGAGAGTTGGAGGGAGCAAGGTGGGAGGATGCAAGTGAATGGCATATGGCTTGCCTGTTTTGGTGGTGGTGGTGGTGGTGTGGGTGGCTTGCCTTGCCCCTTTGATGACACCCAGTGGGAGTTCAGGGTGATGTAGCCTGCAGATTCCAGGCCAAAAGGATGCCTTTCCATGGTATAGATGATTTTTGTTACAGTCATGCAAGGAAGGTCATATGCTCCTCCAGCAAAGATGGGAAAAGCTAGCATTCCTTAGAAACTGCCAGAGGTGTAAGGAGATCATGAGGCTAGGGTAGGAGACCATATTCTCTGTCTGGATGACAGACTTGTTATCACCTCCTGCCTTACTGGGGAACTCACCCCCATAAAAGAAAAATGGGTTATATAGGTCGTGGGTCTTATGGCCAGCAGGCAGAGGGGTTAAAAATTTTGTTAATTTTTTTATTACTTTCTGTGCTTGGGAATAGTATATTCAAAGGCATTTGCAGTTTCTAAGTAAGGGGATTTTTCTGCACTAAATGATTTTGTGAGAAAGGCTGATAAGCTATTCTTTGAATCCTGCTACTACATTTTTTTTGCTTTGTTTTTTGTATTTTAATTAAAAATGCTGGTTTTCTGCAAAGTTCGCAAAGGTGCATGTAGAAGAGGACCAGTTTCTATTGCAGCCATGTTTTAAATGTGATGAAGGTGAGAATGAGATAGCTAAAATTCATGGGGTTTGCAAGTTAAAACCCTACTGCTGTAAAACCTTTGATTAAATTCTTTCACTTGCCCATTTATCTATTAAACTCTTAAACATTGTGAGTCTAGTAGCTTGCCTGAGCTCCATTGTTGGAGTATTCCACAGACATCTGCCTGTAACAGAAGAGCTTTTGGCAGTGTCAGCTGGATGATGAAGCCCTTCCCCTCAAAAGGTATTCATTTTCAAATGTTACAGTTAGTGCCTGATCTGTTTTGTGATTACCAGCAATGTCTGAAGTGAAACAAGGGCTTTATGAGTTAATGGAGCCTCTGCTTTTGCCCTTGTTTTCCTCCCCCACCTCCTCATTTTCAAAATGCCTGTAATATTTTTTATAAAAAACCTGAAGTATTAAAGTTTTTCTAAGTATTTAGAGTTTATTGGATGCAGTCTCCTAGGACAACTTCATGTTACAACAAATGGAATTTTAACAGCTAAGACTACTAGTCTAGACTTGAGGCATTTTTCAACTAAGACATTATTATATAATAAGCATGTATGGAAATAATATTTTACATTATAATATATGGCTAGGTCTTAAATACAAAAGGGAGAACAGGTTGTACTTTTCAGTTTGGAAAGGATGCCAAGTTCACGTAGATCTTGGTTAACATAACCTGTGACTAATCTTCTTTGGCTCTGAAATCTTTAAATATTTTTATCTTCATCTTGAAATATCAATCAGACATTATATAGCAAGCTTCTAACATGCTGAATATTTTTTGCCTTTTTTTGAGAAGGTGATTTGCATAAAAGCTGCAGGTTTATTAAATACAGTAAGAATATTGTCCTTTTTACATTCAGATGTACTTAAGCTGCATCTTTTTCACTGTTCAGGTCTGTGGCTTCAGAAAGGATGGTTAGAAGGTAGACTTGGTTTGGTGACACCCCTTACTTTGGAAGGGTTTTGAGCAAGGTTAGACTTCTGCCAATGTCTCTAAATTTCCTTTTTGACCACAAACCTTTTGAGTATATTCAAGAGTTAAGTAATCTAAAGGAAACTGTAACATGATATATAACTGCACATTGAGATCTTGCTTCTGGGGTGAGAGTTAGAAGGCAGCCTTTTTATAATAATATTTTCAGAGAATATGTCCTTCTGTATACAGCCTTTACATTCACACCTTACAGAAAGAGAATAGGTGGTGGGCAGACTAGTTAGGGGAAACTGAAGAATCAGTAGCAGAACAGAATTGACCCCTCAGATTGAGGATATTCTCCAATTAAATGACTCATTGCTTCCTTCAACACCACTGGTGTAGGGTAGCATTTGTTCTACAGACAGCTCAATGATTTAGAGGTGATAAAGTCTTAAATATGTCCCAGGCAATGAGGATTCTGTTACTGGCCTGGGTAGTGTAGGTTCCAGATTGAGATGTGTGGGAATGAGCAGCTGAGATTAATTTATAAATTCTGTGAGAGGAAGTTTGTTCAAATTCCACCATAGGAGCACCATTGAACAGGGACTAGAAGGTATGATCCTGACCAGGGACTGCCTGCATTCCCGATGACCTTCATGATTGTATAGATGTGTGCACTCAGAAGCAGCTTTGCATAGCCAGGCATTACACTGCTTTTGCTGGTCAGCAGGATAAAGGTTGCTGAGAGTACGAGAAAACTCCTAACCTCCTTGCCTGATGATGTCACTATTCCCAGCTCGTGTTCTTTCCTCCTGATGGTTTCGAACATCAGGATCAGGGAGGAACTAATGAACCAGCTTAGGGACATGGCTGGATAATCACAGGGGTGTATAAGAACCAGGAAAGGAGATTAAAATAGTGGTTATTCTCTTTTCTCAATAGCTGTTTCACCAATCCTAGTACTGGCTGGGGCAGAATTCTGGTACTTCTGCAAAAAATGGAAAGTTATTTCCCAGGATTTGTTATTGGTTTGACTGCTGTGTAATGGGTACAAAACTGATTTTTTTTTTTATATATGTTCCTGTCTCATTCTTTGCCAGGAGTATCGACCTCTACAAAGGACCATGAAAGCCCCCCTTTTAGAGGACATTTTAGCAAAAAGACTTACAAGAAAGTTTTCTTTTATCATTTAAGCATCAGATTGTTCTTGTTTCTTTCAGCATGACGGAAGATAAGACTGGGACAAGCTCTTTGGAGTTCAAACGTTCAGGATATTTACCCTTCTCTTATAATTCTATAGACACTGGATGGCAGCATTAAAGTCAATGTAAACTTTATTGTCATGCAAATCAACACAGAGGAAAAAGTGCGTATCACTGCACAAACTTTCAATACTTAGGCTCGTGCCATATGAATGACAGTTTGCAGAAGGAAGATAGATTAAGTTAATTAAAAAAAATAATTAAATAAAAATAAATAAAACCTAAGATACAAAAAAAGTAAGCTAAAGTAAAATAAATGTGAAAGCTTTATGTACATCAGAAATACAAGAAATACAACAGCAGGAATAGACTCAGCAGAAATATAAGGATATGCAAAAAACAGTACTATAATAAATAAGAGAGGCATACATGTAAACTTACCACCAATGTATACCATAAACTTACAGTTGAGTTTCCAAATACCGATAGAGATGTATGAAGTGAGCCATTTCAGAGATTTTATGTAAATAACGACATACTCACAAAAATATTTTACCCATGCAGCACGTTAGGCCGTGGTTTTGTTATTCAGCAGTCTGATAGCATGTGAAAAGAAGGTATTTTGGAATCTGGATGTCCTGCATCTAATGCTTCTGTAGCACTTCCTTATTGGCAGGAGTCTGAACAGTCTATGAGCCAGATCCTTGTTGGTAGGAGTTTGAACATTACATTTAAAATATACCTTTTGACACATTTTATTTTTTTTCTACTACAGTGGAGGCTACTCACCCTTTAATGTGCTGGGTTTACTACTAGTTTGCTGTTCACGCTTCTGACCTAGCCATAGATACAATAGTTTTAATGAATAGCTTGCCATCAGTCATTGTGGTTTTCAAGTTCATTGCCACCTGCACAGCAGTTCAATTCAGTGCTATGCTTACATATTTAAGCATGTTAATCATGCTACTCAGTGCATTATACTCTGTGGTGCATTTAAACTGAACTGTATTGATTGGTATCCACCTTTGAAGTACACCACAGTGGTAGAAGCACAGCACCAGGGCAAGTAGTACACTGGCGTGGTGCTAACAAAGAGCATTGAGAAGCTGTGGATATGGGTGACTTAAATGGTATTCATATACACCCTTCTCTAGATGACTGTCTAGTCCATGCTTGTTCAAAAGAAGAAATGAAGGACTTAATGTTTTTGTTCCTTTTCTAGGATCCTCAGATCTCACAATAAACAAGATAAAGAAAAATCAGACTTAACAGCATCTCAGCAGAAGCAATTTGTTCAGATCAGTACTGGTCATTGCCTCTTGTCCAACGAGTATTGGGCAACTCTATCTTCTTAGTAAGGGTCTTACTTTCAATACTGGATTAATTGGTAGTGTGTATTTTAATAGTTCAAAATATAAAAAAATTACATGAAAGCATGTCGGCATTATCTCAAAAATCTTTTGAATCAGATACCCCAATCTTTGGAAAAAGAATCTCCTCTGAACCCTTCTGTGTGCAAGAAATCAAGTTAGTGAGAAGAGATTATTGAAAAAAATTTGGGGGTGTCTTTTGACTTATTGCATCATTTACATCTTTTCACAGTGCATGCTTCAGACTCGGAGTGCCCGTTTGAATTCAGTCAAGGTTTAGGGTGCATACAGATACAGAATATATTCTTGTTGCTCTTAGATGTCAGTTCCAGAGGTTAGATTATCTCAGACAATGCAATCATAGTGTGGTACATAAATATAGAGGTACTCACTCCTGTCAGCTTTTTAGTCTAGCAGTAAATATTTGGGACCTGATGTCTCTGAATGTTTGCCTTATGTTGACTCGTGTTCCTGAGGAGCGCAGTACTTTGTTTTTTGCCTTAATCTTGTAGTTCAGTTAGACAGGGTAATCTGTTTATAGATCAATTTGCTTCTTCACAAATTTCATAACTTATCTGTTCTTTAAGAACCATTCAGGATGGGATGGTTTTCACTGAAAATGGAAAAGGGGTTATTATATGATTTTTTTTAATGATCCATCAGGTTCAGAGAGTACTGTTGTAATCTGTTGAGAGAAAGCTGAATGGTTTTGGTAGGCCTGGTTTATCTTTTACATCTGTGATTTCCCCATCTCCATTAATGAGTGTTTGGGTATCTGCTTTTGATTGTCAAGGATGCTCTCCTCTCTCAGCTGAAAGGGAAAGTCCTCCACCAAATATACACTGTCCTCTTCTTGCCGCCTGGAGGTTGGGGTTTTGATTCCTAATTATTCAGAATTTTCTGAGGAAGTGAGGTGGATATTACATGAGAAAACCAACTACTAGAAAGTCCTGTCAGGGAGACATTCCCAGGAGTTTGTCCAAGGGTGCCACATCCCACCCCCACAAACTTGCAAGGTAAATTGCCACTGATTTTAAACTTTGTATTTCATCTTTTTGAGCAGCACTTAGTTTATTCTTCATTTAAAGTTTATTGCATAGCACATCATGTATGCCTCCCAGGGACTCTCCATTCTTCCCCTTGCCAAAATTTATTAAAGGGTATCTTGTATAAGGCCCCTTTGAAGGAATCTTCCTCTTCCTGATGATCTATTGATTTGGAGTGCTTTGTATAGCATCATTTTTGAAATGGTGTACTTGGTACCTCTGGAGTTCCTACCTTTGAGACTATTTTGTTTGCTAAATGTTAAGAGTACATGAACTTCAAACATTTAGCTTCAGAGCATTATACAGGTTTTTATAAATTCAGAGTTTTGCTTTTCTTTAATGTCTCCTTTATGCCAAAGGTTAGGGTGGACATTACTGTTAATCAGAAAATCTAGCTTGTTATTTTCTACCAATGTCTTCAAAACTTGACTGAGAATTTTATGGACTGAGTAGGTCATGTTTCTGCTGTGAAACCATTCAGAAAGTGGTACCAGTTTATTTTACTGAGAACAAGTTATATACATCCCTTTCTAAGCAAAATGATGCAAGTTGACTTTGCAAATGCATTATATTCTATTAAGACTGCAAACCAGGCATTTCTGAGCAAGTTAACTGATCATCTGTTAGCTGCCTCACCAGCCTGTAGTCTCTGTGCTTCTGATGTTTGTGAGGCCACAACATAATCATCACTTAACTTTATGAAGCCTTATATTGTGGGTATGTTTTCCAGAGCCAGAAGGGATATATTGCTGCTGTGGTTGTTGTTGTTTGTCTTTCGGCTTTTCCCGGTTAGGGGTCGTAACAGCGGAACTCCGGTCCGCTAATGATTAGCAGTAGATTTTCATGAACACCGAGGTGCCAGCTCGACGTCCAACCTTCAACGAAGGCACGCCCATTTACGCATGTCTTTCGAACGCCCACCCAACCGCGGGGAGGACATGCAGACTCCACACAGAAGGCACTCCCTGCACTCCAGCCAAGAATCGAACGGGAGAACCTCTTGCTGTGAGGCAACAATGCTACCGCTGCACCACAGCTGATATATTGCTGCTGCTGTGGTCCTATGTAATTTAGGAATGTACTTTCTCCTTCTTGTAGGATTCATTGTTTGGGATTGTTGCCATGGTTATGAAATGCAAAAGCAGAAAAAAATGTGTGTCAATAACTCACCATTAGCTGATTTGTTTTATTAACTGTGTTACTAGGTTTATGTTTTCTGTTGGTTTTTATATAGTAATGAAGAATCAGTGTTCGAGAACACATAGTCTGAGTGCTTAAATCATTTACAACTTGGCCTGTTTAAGTGTAATCAAGAGTGGAGGATGATGATTTCTGTAGGAAATTACTGCAGTTGTGTAGCTGATCTTTGATGTATTACCTGGTAATCATTAGTCCTTGCAAGACTCTTTTAATAGGAAACATTCTGCTGTCCTTGGGTGTGCAATTTTTAGAGGTCAGTAAAAAGCTGGCTGTAACATAAGGTTGAGCATGATTCCCAAAAACTGTGTTTGTCAGGAATGTGCTTGTTGCAAACTTTTATGTTACTAGCTTAACTTTTACTTAATCATTTGTTTTGCAGCCTTGAATTTAGATGCTTCATGAATGACCCTTCCCCCCGGAAACATACCACCATTTTTGCTGGTGACACCTCTTGCCACTTGCATAGTAGAACACGTTACATTTATGAGCATGTCTGTGTGTATACATACATATCTTTCTATATATATTTGTATCTCTCTTGCTTTATTTATATATGTATATGTTTGTGTGTGTATGTATGTATGTATATAGATATATATATATATATATATATATATATATATATATATATATATATATATATATACACACACACACACACACACACACTCAGTCTGTGTCATTTCATCAAGCTGCAGCTACATTAAGCTGCATCTCATAAAAGTGACAACTGTCAGAAGCTCAGCAAAACTCCTGATTGCACTACTTAGAAGCTGTAGCATAGGTCCTGCAGAAGGAGCAGGTCCACTAGCACTCGATTCTAAGAGCTGTTAGGTTGCAGTCTTTTATTTCACCAAGTTACATGTTTTGACAAACTGTAGCTTTAAGAACTATAGAAGTGTGTGTGTATGTATGTATGTGTGTGTGTGTGTATATATATATATATATATATATATATATATATATATATATACACACACACACACACACACACACACACACACACACACACACTATTATTGTATTTTCCAGTGTGGGCTTGGATATGATTATAGTAGAGAAAGATGTGTAGGAGGTGATGCCCCACCCCCATGTGCAGTCCTCCTCTCAAATATTGGCTAAATGCCTTTTTTTATGAAATTCTATCCATCTATATATAATGTGTGTCTGTGGATATATACACGTGCTTTTGTATGTGTATGCATGTATGTTTGTGTTTGTCCACTGTATATAGCTATAAGCAAACACACACACACACTTTTGTTTGAGTCAGATCCAAGAAGCTATTGATGGTGTGGGCAAGTCTAAGATCCTTAACCCTACTGCACTAATGACCTGTATGGAACAAAGGGCATGTTCAGACCAAGCACAGGACTTTTTTGTGTGTGTGTAAGTTGTCCCTTGCTGACATCCAGCCCCTTTTCAGTCATGTTACGGTTGTGTTTTTTTTGAGAAATAGGGTGAGCCACTGCTCATTTCAGCAAGTATCCCCTAACTCGTAGGTCTGTCATGCTCCTAGTGTCCTTCACAATGCTGGAACATGTCCTGTCCGTTTCCTTTGCTGGAGGTTCAACCTTCTCTAGGGGAAAGCATCTTACAGCTCACATGAGATATTTCTTGCTTCAGCAAGTGGAGCGGCTTGAGACAGTCATACTGTGGGCAGCTATGACTGCCTCAAGACACTCTACGCACTGATTGGACAGTTATGGAGTTGGTTTATGCATATGTGGAGACCTTAGCCCCTTAAACATACTTGTCTGTTTAAGGCCACTGCATGCCATGAGGAATGGATTAGGTGCACCCCACCCCCTTCTTTGAATAGTAATGCTACCCATAGTACTGCCCACCCACCTAGTCTAGCTTTTTCTGAACTCCTGGTCTCCATAGGACAACAGGAATGGCCAGGCCATCAGCACATCTTCCCTCCCCACCACCTCTGAGTAGAGGTAAGCAGGCTAAACTTCATCATTACTCCTCCCACCCCATACCAGCACCAGCAGTTGCTAGACTGAACTTGTATCATAGCTAGGACTCTGTCTTTCTACAGTGAAGTAGATAGCTTCTTGTAATTGGAATCTTAAAAGGATTCATGTTAGAGGCATCTAAATGTATTTACCTAAGTGTTACACCCACAGCAGAAGGCCCTCTGAAATATCATCTGAGGACTCACACATCTATTACTTTACTTACCTAAACTTCACACACCAATATTACAGTTGGTAGAACTGTTTTAGACATTGATTTCATTCAAGTTAATATGAATTACATTTCTAGGCAAGATCAGTGGTGTAGCTAGACCCAGTCTCTGTATTCAAAATGAGTACATTTTTGAGCATCAAGCAGAAATATTATAGGCTGCTCAATCTAAAATGTCTAAAACTGTATAAACTAATGTCTGTGGCATAAATCTGCACATTACTTGCTGAAAATAGGATTAGCATCACAGTGGCTCCTATATATCATCACTCTGTAATCTCTTACATAAGCATTTATAATCTCATCTTGCAGAAGTGGCATAGATGAAAGGCAGCAGAACAAGGGACTTCTGCCTCAGTCCTTGTACTGCTTTAACATTGTAGAAACTTACTGTAAACATGTTTCCTTTGCCTTATTGAAAATATATTCAAGTTTTACAGCTTTCCCTTTCTGTTATATTATTGCAATTTTCCAGTCTAATTCTAGACTATTCTACATAAATGTTTCACTGCAACAGAGTTTTATTGTTGTGTCACATGTGTTAACTTATCCTGGATCATGCCCAAGCATAGAACTAGATCAGTGGTGCTCTCCTATTAAAATGTTGGCTATTGTTACTGATAACATTGTGACTTCTATAGCTGTACTTATCTCCACAAATCTTTTATACTTGTACATCACAAATGAAGACAATTACATATCCCATGGCAGCATCCTGTTACTGGCCTTAAAGCTGTACATCATGTATATATGTATGTGTCTGTTCTCTGGTAACTTTTTGAATGGTTAGGTTGGAATAATTGTACAGAATTTTGGCTTTTACTGCAGCATAAAAAAACACATTAAAGATCTTTATAAAAATGGACATGGTGACTGTAAGTATTGTACAGCATATTGTCTTATATCTTTATTGTATTACTGCAGTGGGTATGGTTCATAATTTAGAACTTTGTACACCTGCAAAAGAATGACTTAAAACAAATGTAAACATAATTGTATACTTTCTTAAATAGTGTATATAACTGCAAAATTTAATATAAATATGCTTGTTTATAGTTTCTTCATTGATGCTAGCAGTTTTTAATAAATTTTTTTTCAAAACACTCAAATTTGTAGTATGTGAGTTTTTTAATGAATTTTTAAGTTTAGCCAGTTATTTTTGTATTTACAAACCACAGGGGAAAGGTGTGTCCGTATGCGCACAAGTGTGTGTGTAAAACCTATTAAAATCAGTATGACTTTGTTTCTTAATTGCAATAAATTTTTGTGATGCAGTACCTAGTTTCCATTGGTGTCCATAGAGCTGAATGCATCATAAAATAAAACTATTAATGTTTGGTAGTCCAATCTCACCTTCATTTTTACATATGGTTCGGAGCCGATCCTCGGCTCCGACTCGGCCGATTTACAAGCTGGAAGACTTCTGGTTGGCTCATGGCTAAGCAGGTATCCCATGGTACACCAGTACAATCCCCAGATCTCGTTTGCCGCGACAACGAGTTCGGTTGTGCTTCTCTTGGCTCTGGCTAAGTTTATCAAATTCTTTATATTCAGTATTGTATTTCAATGCTTTATTAGAACTTTTATGGTATATTTAGTGTTGCTAATATATTAGGCAGTTGTATTGCTTGACCTTTTTGAGTGCAACTTAATTTATTAGTGGTTATTGGTATCCTGTGTGCCAGTTAGGTTTAGGCGCCATTGCGCATTTTATGATTATTAGGTAGAGTATTAGTTTTTGGCGGTTTTCCGCTCTTAGCCAACAGGGGTTACTGTTGTCTTGTCTGTTGTTATTCTAACCTTTTCTGGTCACCATTGGCAGTTAGTTTTCTGCTATATTGAGATTGTTTGTTTTGGCGGGGATCCGCTTGTGAATTTAATAGGATTGTAGCCTCCCTAGTATACTATTTGTTATAAAAAATTTAGAAATTTATTGTGTCATTTACGGTTTCTCTTGTGTGAGTGGGCTTTCCTTTCTGGTCTCTTTAAATTAGAAGACCTAGCTTTCTCTACACCAGGCTAGGCCTGTTTAAGTTAGAGGAACTAGTTCTCATGTAACTCCTTTAGAAGACCTAGCTTTCTCTACACCGGACTAGTCCTGTTTAAGTTAGAGGACATAGCCCTCTTGTAACTCCTTCTCAGGGCCAGGCCCATTTTAGTTAGAGGACCTAGTCCTCCTTTTTCTCTCTTTCAGTCTCTCTGGGTTTTGTGTATGTAATAATGTCTAAGGAAAGTAAGGAGCATAAACCCTCGAGGTTCAAAATGTGCATGAAATGCTCCCAAAAGATGTCTTTAACGGATGGCCACAGTAGCTGTGTCTACTGCCAATGGGCCATCCACTTGCAGGAATCGTGCTTGTTCTGCCATGCTTTCTCTCCTAGAGTGTTACAGGAGAGAAAAAACAAACGCATACTCAAGGGTCTATTGAAACCATGCTTTGAGAAAGCACTATCCAGTTCTTTGGCTTCCTCTAAGTCTGGGAAATCAAAATCCTCAAAAAGGCCTTCTCTGGCACCGGCTGGTGTCTCGGAGCCACCTCCTAAACAGTCAAAACACTCCAAATCTGCCTCCTTGATGACTCAGCCTTCGGAGCCGAAGGAGAGCATCATGGTGGTGTCAGAGTCGGTTACAGGTATTTCGGAGCCGATCTCTGAACCTATTGATACAGCAGTAGACTCTGCTACTCGGAGCCGGTCTGTAAGCTCCCCTACCGGTTTCCATAACAATTAAGTCTCCAGTGCCCCCCAGGTCAAGATCCCCAACTATGTCTTCCAGGAGCCTCTCAGAAGATGTGGAGAGGGTACTGCTGAGACTCCTGAAGTTGTCTGCCTTACCAGAATTATTGTTGGCTCCGACCCAGTCTGCTCCGGAGCCACTTGGCCCAGCTTTGCCCTTGTCTGCTATTCCTCCTCCAAGCTATACTGGCCTTTCGGAGCCGGAGTGCTTGGTGCCAACGGAGGAAATGCTGGCTCCAGCTCACTTTGTTGCTGCCTTGGAGCTAGGTTCGGCTCCGACATGCTCAGTGCTGTCCGTCGTGTCCAGGGGCCGAAGCTCTCCTGTCGGCACTGACAGGGAGGGTTGGAATCAGTCTTCGGTTCTGAGCCTTCCTCTCGGTGCTTCGGCTAGGGTGAGCTCGGAACCTGCATCTATCTCGGAGCCGACAGCTCTGGCACCGGCGCCGACCCTCATCTCTTCGGAGTTGGGGAGGTCTTCGGAGCTGGAAAGGTCGGCATTTGAGATGATGAGGAGCGTGCTGTCTCATTCACCAGCCCCTAGTAGTGGCACCAGCACTCTTCCCCCGAGAGCACTCACTTCACTCTCAGCCCCTACTCTCTCTGGAGACAGCAGAGTCCCGCAGCCTCAGGAGCCATCGGCTGGTGGCCCCCACTCTTCCGAGGCTTCCAGAATGTCCTTCTGAGGAGCCTCCCCAGAAGAGGTTATGTAAGAGAAAACATGTTGACTCCCAGGATGAGTCTTTGACATCGGATACTGTCCTTGAGGAATAGGAACGGTCCCCCAAGTTGTCCTCTGATGTCTCCTTTGTGGACATTTTAGAGATCCTTAGGCAGAGGTGCAACTGGCCCCACTGTTAACCCTTCTGATGAGGAGTCGGTGTACCTGAAGGCTTTCAGGTCTCAACCTTCTGCCTCTTGGGTGTCCCCACCTTTTGATGAACTGATGGATCTAGTTAGTCGAAAGATGTGGGATACTCCTGACACCGTGGAGCCAGTCCCCAGGAGACCAAACAAGTTACTGTCTGCCCCTCCTGGTAAAGAGTTCTTGTCCAAGGGCTTTCCCGTATATGCCATGGTGGTGGCGGCGGCCATGAAGAAGGAGTTGGCAGAGACTTCTTCATCTGTTCATCTGCCAAACAGGGAGTCTCAACAGATGGACAGATTTGGGAAGCGTATTTTTAGTTCAGCGGCCTTTACCCTTCGATCGCTGAACTATCTCACGTACTTCTCGAGGTTGCAGAGGGATCTCCTCAAGGAGTTAGGAGATGCCAAACGAAGTGCGTGTACTGAGAGAGTTCATGACAAAATTTCTACTCAGTTGTCCACCTTAAATTATGTGGTTAACTCCTCCATGCAACTTATCTCTTATGCTGCAGATGGAGCAAGTAGAGCAGTGGGTTCCGGAGTTGCCTTGAGGCGCCACTCCTGGATAAGCTTATGTAATTTTGCGGAACCGTTCAAGCCTACTTTCACCAATGCCCCGTTTGATGGTTCCTCATTGTTTGGTTCCAAGGTGAATGATACACTCACTCGGTGTGAGCAAGAAGGAAAGACGCTTTCTGCCATGGGAGTCCGTTTTACTGTCCCTTCCAGACCATACCCCAAGGGTCAAAAGGGTGGTAAAATTTGGTTCAAGAAGTCCCAGAGGGTCTTTCCTGACACAGTGTGAATCCTCCTTCAGAGGCAGAAAAGGAGGAGACGGTAGACATTGCCATAGAGGCAGGGGCAGTCTGCAATACCAACAAGGCCGTGATTCCTTTTGGGGATGACCTTATCAGTGCTCCTGATGTGGAGCCCGACTGCACTTGTCTGGGGCCGATCGGGGTCACATTTCTTTGTGCCAAGAAGCCTAGCTAAATATCACCCAAGACAAATGGGTACAAAGAGTTGTTACCAGAGGCTATATCATACCCTTTTCCCTATCACCGTTTGTTCCCAAAAGGATCCCAGATGTACACTCAATCACAGGGATCAGGCAACTGTGGAGATCAACAAGTTGCTCTTAAAAAGAGTCATCCAGCCTATCCCAGCAGACCAGATAGGATCTGGAACTTACCCCGGGTTCTTTTTAGTTCCAAAATGAACCGGAGATTGGAGGCCAATATTGGACCTCAGCAGATTGAACGAATCAGTGAAGAAGGACAAGTTTTGGATGGTAACACTGCAGTCTATACTCCCGTTGTTAGGGAAAGACTTTTGGATGTGCTCTCTGGATCTTCAGGATGCCTACTACCACATAATAATGAACAGTGCATCCAGAAGCCATCTACACTTCCGGCTGGGAGCCAGTCACTATCAGTTTCATGCTCTGCCCTTTGGTCTCACCACAGCCCCCAGGGTGTTCACCAAATGCATGGCAGTAGTGACAGCTGACTTGAGACGTCAGGGATTCCAGTTGTTTCCGTATTTGGATGACTGGCTTTTGACCACCCCCACCAGGCATCTACTCCTCCAAAACAGGGACACCATGATTCAACTTTGTGCTCAGTTAGGGATCTCCATAAATTGGAAAAAAATCTGCATTATTGCCCTTTCAGTCTGTGATTTTTATAGGCGCAGAGGTAGACACAGTGAACATGACAGCTCGCCTCCGCCGAAAGGGCACAGAACTTAATCTCCCAAGTTCAACGTTTTCTTTCGTTGCGAAAAGCCAAAGCGAAGTGGGTTCTTCAGCTCCTCGGGACTATGGCTTCCACAATTCTATTAGTACCATTAGCCAGGTTGCACATGAGAATTCTCCAGTGGCTTCTGTCTTCCCAATGGTCCTTCCATTATCTCCCACTGAGTCATCCTATCCTGCTGATGGAATCATGCAAGAAGGACCTTTTTTGGTGGATAGCTCCCAATCAACTGATCACGGGTGCTCCCTTTGTTCTGGCCCAACCCGTTGCCACTGTGACCACGGATGCCTCCCAGATTGGGTGGGGGGGGGCATTATCTCGGCAGGACTGTCCAAGGCACATGGCAAGAACATGAGGCTCATCTGCATATCAGTGTTCTGGAGATGAGGGTGGTGCTTCTGGCATTGCAAGCACTTCAAGACCTTCTTCCTCTTGGGACAATTGCGATACAATCAGACAACATGTCGGTGGTTTGGTATATCAACAAACAGGGCGGTACCAGATCTTACCCACTCTGTCGAGAGGTCATGCGAGTTTGGGAATGGGTGATTTCTTCCCAGTGCTTTCTGGTTGCAACACACATTCCAGGGACGACCAACGTGATATCCGACAAGCTCAGCCGGGCAATCCTAATGCCTCATGAGTGGTCTCTGAAACGGGAAACAGTGGATCAGATTTTCCGGAAATGGGGACAACCTTGCTGCGACCTTTTTTCCAGCCCAGTCAATACCAAATGCAGCAGCTATTTTTCCCTCATTCCCCCTCTGGGGGAGACTCCCAGCAATGCTCTGGGTCACAATTGGCCCATGGGACTTCTGTATGCCTTTCCTCCAATCCCTCTCATTTCCAAAGTGATTCAGAAAGCCAGTCGGCTGGGAAGCAAGTTAATCCTCATTGCTCCTTACTGGCCTCGTCAGGTCTGGTTCCCCTTCCTCGAGCCTCTCCTCCTGGACGATCCTTGGATTCTGGACCCAGCTCCAGATCTATTGACTCACATGTCGGGTTCGCTACACCCCTCAATCCACACCCTCAAATTGACAGCATGGCTGCTCCACTTCCATCTTTAGTCAGGCTTCATGATGTATCATCCTCAGTGTCACATATTCTTATGTCCTCCCATAAACCTTCAACTAGGAGGCTGTATGGCAGTAAATGGAAAAGATTTTCTATATGGGCACAGAGAATGAATGTAGATCCATACACTGCTTCTATACCTGTGATTCTGAATTTTCTTTCTGAGCTTTTTCAGCAAGGATCTGCCGCTGCCACTATCAGAGTCCAATTGGCGGCAATTTCTCATTTTCACTTAGGTTTTCCAGATACCAATTTAATGTCTCATAAGCTATGCAAGACCTTTTTGAAAGGGGACACTCTATTGAGACCACCTCTGCAAGAACCAGTGGCTTCTTGGGATTTAAATTTTGTGTTGTCCAAATTGACATCTTCCCCCTTTGAACCTTCCCACTCATCTTCACTAAAATATTTGTCTTGGAAGACCTTGTTTTTGGTAGCTATCACATCAGCTAGACTGGTATCAGAGCTACAGGCCTTTGTCTATTAAGCCACCGTATTTGATTTTTCACAAAGACAGGGTGTCATTGCATACTAATCCCTCCTTTGTCCCCAAAGTTTGTTCTAATGCTACATTAAACCAATCAATAGAACTCCCAGTTTTCTTCCCTAACCACTGTAATGCAGCTGAGTACCATTTTCATCAGCTAGACATTCATAGACAACTACGTTTTTATCTACAGTGGACTAAGGTTTTCAGGAAATCAGACAAGTTATTCATTTCCTTTTCTGACTGTAGATTGGGCTTACCAGTTTCTAAAGTAACACTATCTAATTGGATTTCCAGTTGTATAGCCTTTATAGCTTGGAGGACAAACCTTTACCCTGCAGGATCAAGGCTCATTCTACCAGGTCGCTGTCTACCTCTGCAGCCTTTCAAGCTAGGTTACCACTTGATAATATTTGTGCAGCAGCTACGTGGGCTACCCCTCACACTTTTATTGCACATTACAAATTGGATTTGGCATCCAGGGGTAGAGCATCCTTTGGCTCCATGGTGCTCAAGAGTATTTTCCAATGAGCCACCCAAGAATAAGGTGCTAGGGACGCTGTCCCATATGTAAAAATGAAGGTGAGATCGGACTACCTAACATAAAGAAGTTATGTACTCACCATAATGTTCCATGTTGGTAGTCCATCTCACCCTTCATTTTTACCACTCCGCCCTCCTGCTCCAATCCTGGAAGATCTGGAAGTAATAATTTGGTTGCCCTTGGTTGGAGACCCTTTAGTATCATTTGTTTTTATGGTTGTTATTCTAGTGAACAAACAAGATCTGGGGATTGTACTGGTGCACCATGTGATACCTGCTTAGCCACGAGCCAACCAGAAGTCTTCCAGCTTGTAAATTGTCTGAGTCGGAGCCGAGGATCAGCTCCAAACCCACATGTAAAAATGAAGGGTGAGATGGACTACCAACATGGAACGTTATGTTGAGTACATAACTTCTTTTTCATCCGCACTGCATTAAGCCACACTGTCATCTGCATGAAGCAGTGTATTTTTAGATAAAACACAATTCACCAGTGTGGATGAGTATACTAAAGCTGCTAGCCAAAGGCATCCTCGAACTGTGGATAAAAATCCTTCAGTATACTGCAAGACAGTAAATCTGTTGTTTAATAAATTTGTACATTAATTATCATTAATTAAAAATTCAGATTGGCAGTTAGAAACCAAAGCCTTCAACACATTTACTAATTAATTTCCTTTTGAGAATAAGTAGCAAACTTCTGTAGGCATTGTGCTTCTTTCTTTTCTAAAAAATTATGCAGTCTCATTTTTAGAATGTGTCCCCCCAAACCTTTAAGAAATACAAAATAAAAATTTTGAAAGAATTAGATTGTTTGTGCTGCATTGAAAAATAAATGTCAATATTGGTCAAATTATTTTAATTATTCACAATCCTTAATATATTCCTAAAGGGTACCTGTGTACATATTAACAATGTGTTGAGCAGATAAGCTACATTGGGCAGAGCCGTTTTCAAGGGTTGACTTAAAGAAAAGGCTCCTGGTTAAATCATGCAAGATATAATTACAGGAAAGATAAAAAAAATCTTTAGAAAGGGATGTACTAGTTTTATGTGAATACGTATGAGTAGTTAAAATGTATTAGTATTGCTGGATATTTGCAGTTAACCACATATGAGTTTTACTTGGAGAAAGAAAGAAAACTGACTATTAGAGGTAAATTTAAAAGAAGTTTGGAAAACATAAGGCATAGTGGTGTTATGTTAGATTATTTTGCTTGTTGGGCAGAGATGGGAGGTTTGACAGAGTTTGTAGGCTGTTTTGGGGAGTTCTGAGTAAAAAGTTATGGTATCAACACAGGAGCAAGCTGCAACAATATAAATGGTGTAATGGCAATTGAAAACCAAGCCACCAGTAATTAAATGAAGCTAATCACATTCTAAACAATAACCTGTTTTGCAAGTCCAACATCCAAAGAGCCAGAATTACCTATGTCCTCCAAAGTCAACAGCTGCAAAATATTTAAAAGTATCCAGAAGCACTGAATTCATAGAGAGTGAAACTGAATTCAACACAAGCAAGAAAACACAATTCACTGTTCATAGGTAGTTACTAGGTCTGGGTTCAAGGAGACCATTGAGGACCCTATCCCAATTGCCCCACCTCAGGGCATTGTCGCAAGTTGAGGCTAAGATTGTCAAACCTTGGACTAAACGACACAACTCATTAACAGCCTATAGGCTCAATCCTGTGTGCTAACTGCCTCATCATTCCAAACAAATTAAAAAAAAATGAAAATATCAGCTTTCCTGGAAAATATCAAGGTGTCTTCAAAAACCGTAGTTAAAAATTTCAGGCTACAGTTCCCCAGGTCTGGAGCTTAGGACATGGGGGGGGGGGGGTTACCCTTTCTGAAAAGTGTACACAATTGTTCACAACAAAGAAGAGCAGCTTCTTTGGAGCACTAATTGCAAGTTGCCACAATGCTAAACCGTGGGTAACATTTGCACACAGTAATATGCTAAAGCTGTAGCTGCAATAAATGAAATTCCATTTTTTCTAAAAGTACTAGCTGCAAGTCAAACAGCAGTGCTAAGCATTGCAGCAATAGATGTAACAATCTATACCAAGCTGCAGCTAATTGTAGAATTCCAGGCACATTCAGTATTTCAAACACATATCCAAAAAACAGGCTGGGAAAGAAAAGCACTCCAGAGTCCAAACATGAAAATATTAGTAGCTAATAAAGTTTTTTTTCCAATAGGCAATTTAAACTCTGGCACTTTTGGACATACAAGTGCACATAAACTGCTCAGCTTGGAAGCATAAGAAAATGAGTAAATATGCATTTGAAGGCAGTAATGATGGAATATGGAATCCATGTATTTTGTCACTAAGTATAGATATTTGGCTTCAGCAGTATTTACAGAATGTTGCTAAATAATTCCATATTTGCAGGAGCATTCCTACATATTTCATTTTTTTCTGTATGCATATGATAAAAGCTTAGCATAAAAGTTGATGGTGTTACTTTCAAAGTGTGATTCCAAAACCATTCAGTATGTTTCATGTACATAAACATGTAAATGTAACCGTTGTAGCGTATGTAGATGCATCACAAAAATAAATGGAATATAAATGGATGTAATTAAGATTTTAAAGATTTATTGTGGTTTAGAATCCACTATGAGAAATTGAGGCCAAGCCCTCTGAATACAAATTTGATTCAAAAAGATCAAGAAACTTGCACTCAACAAACAAAACACAACAAACACTTTTTTTTTTTTTTTTTTTTTTTTTTTTTTACAGACACTCTGTGGTGGAATGGTGTCCCACACTCCAATTAATTAAGCTCCTGAAAAAGAGAAACTCTACCAGGATGAAAACATCCACATGATTTCTGATCTTAGTTTATTTACTACAGATCAGGGAGTGCTATTGAGCCTGAACAGTAATTGCAGCCAGATTCCCTTGCTGCATCCTCAGCACAATTAAAACTGGGGTTGGTTTAAAATGTGATGAGAATTTACAGGCCAACAGTGTCCAGATCATGTAGACGCCATTAAGGGCTTAATGAAGTGATTCCTGCCTTCTTGAGCTTCAGTATAGATGATTTTTTTTATTACAAAAAACATCTTTATTAAATAATCACATCTGACATAGGCAGTCATACATTTATATAAATGAAAACAAACCATATTGAAATAATTTTCATTGCAAATATTATACATCACAGACCATACTGATATAATTTTAGTTGCAAACATTATACATCACTTGTATTCAATCCAGCCATTGTCAGACATTACATGTCATTCACATCCTATGTTCTTTTAAACCTTATTCCTCCTGTACATCTATAGTTCCCACAATTCCCATTTTTTCTATGTAATTTGCGCCGATCCTTTTCTAGATATCCCATTTCCAGTTTTATCTCTGTTACTATATTCACTACTTCTAGTAAAGTTGGTTTATACTTTGATTTCCATTTTCTAGTAATTGCTCTTTTGGCAGCCACCCTAATTAAACGAGACCTTACTATGTCTAGACATTCCAATTCTGTATCATAGCTCATAAAAATCATTTCCTTAGTTATACCAATTTTCTTATCCAGTATATCCTACTGAGCAGTCTGCAGGGAATCTTTAAAATCTGCCATCCTATTATACTCTCAGAAAAATATGTTTCCAATTGCCAATTTCTTTCGCATCACACCTCCAGCCTTGGTTCTTTTGCCAGTTTTCTCCAATAAATTCCTGCCCCTTCTTGCCTATTGTCTGTATCCCTAATTGCAGTCATCTCTATTGGCAGAATCTCCTTTCTCCATTGCTGTGTTGGCTTAGTTCTGCTACTTTATGAATATAATATTCTGTATGGTTATTGTTATTCTCCTTAAGGATCTGCATCCAAAATCCCAGTATCTCCTTGTTTCTTGAGCTTCTCCCCTGTTTCATCATTCTCTCTTTCCACTTTGAATTATAGGTTTCTGCTTGTGCTGTTAACTTAATATTGTGTTAATTGTATAGCTCTGAAATACCCCTTCAAATCAGGTAATCCCAAACTACCTTGTTCAATTGGAAGAATCAGCTTATCCCACTTGACTCTTGCCATCTTTACCACCCAGATAAGATCCATCAGCTCTTAATCGCTATCCACAGCTTCTCCTCTAGTTGATAAAAATATGCTTGATCGTTACATAGCATATGTGGGTATATAATTTACAGCTATTGCCTTTGTTTTAGCTTCATTAATTTTATATCCTGAAAATATATGAAACTGACTCAAAATGTTCCACAACACTGAATTGTCCTTTTTTTGTTTTTATCAGGTATTGAATAATATCATCTGCAAATAGAGCCAGCTTTTCTTGACTAGCATACCACTTATAGCCTTGAATTTCGAAGTGTCTTATTTTCCTTGTCAATGGTTCTAAATATAGTGCAAATAAGAAAGGGGAAAGAGGGCACCACTGCTTGGTTCCTCTGCTCAAACAGAAATTATCAGAGAACCCACCCACTTTAATTTTCACCTCTGATCCCTCATATATCTTCCTAAGCAACCTAATACTTTTATCAGGCAATACAAATGCTTCCATTGCCCTGCTCATAAACTCTGACCTTACTCTATTAAATACTTTGTTTGTATCAAGACCCACCAACAACAGTGGTATTTTCTTACATTCAGCTTCTCTCTCTCTGAATCATCAGTGTTTTGTTAATGTTACCAAAAATTTGTCTTCCCTCCACAAAATCACATTGATCCATAGGAATCAATTTTGGCATCATCTTTGCC